>NW_023303236.1:0-30854 GCF_011077185.1 Oxyura jamaicensis
CCTTCCCTCTCCTTCCCTCTCCTTCCCTCTCCTTCCCTCTCCTTCCCCTTCTTTTTTTTTTTGCATCCAAACATCCAGATGATTTCTGGTACTGTTTACGTGAATCAGTATATAGTTTATTTCAGACATCTGAATATCTTCAAACATTTTTTATCCTTCTCATTATTATTTTTTCACAAGGGACTCCTTTATTTTGCGATTACAAGTTATGATCTATGGTAATAATATTACTGTAAATACTTGATCCCATTATTTACATTTCTAGGTAAAATTCAAATAAAGCTATAAAGAGGCCAACCAAATGTACTTTTGGGGGTGGTCTAATCTTGAACTAATGACGTATTACCTTTGTGTGAAATTATGTGTGAAGTCTGATTTCACACTTCACTGATAAAATCTCCAGGAGTTGTTACCCATGTCATATATTGCCAAAACTACTAATTTTTCAAGGTAAACTAATGATGAAGTATTTACTTTAAAGGATTTCGTAGTTGCATGGTCAGCAACTTTTCTGCAAATAACTGCCTCTGTTGTTCCTTGTGAACTGTATAATAGATTATAATTTTCTCTTATTTGTTGTTGAGAGGCCTGTTTGACACACAGGGTACTTGGTAAGCCAAGGAGTACATGAGTGGCAATCAATTGTGTGAAAGCAATCTGTTTTCATGCACCTGGAACCAAAACTTTGAACTTCACCTACACAGATCATGTATTTATTAGTAAGTATAATAAGCAGATACAGTTTTCTAGCCTAAAATACCTGTCCAGTATTTTGGGTATATGCTTACCATGCATGCTGCTCACTGGGAAGTTTGTTTTTGGTGTCCCTGCAAATCTCTAACTACAGTCCTATACTCTCCTCAATTCATAAATGAAGGTAGCATGTAATAAAGTTTGTGGCTGGGATAATGCACACAGCATGTCTCCCAGTATCCCCTGGAACACCCAGGACTTTAGAATTATCATTGCCACTTCCAGTGGCTTGTTTCGATCATGTTTACATGACTCCTGGGGACTGCTCTTGAGAGCAGAAGCGGGGAGGTCACCTCCCACTGGGCCGCTGTGTTTCCAGGTGATAACTTCTCTGAATTATTGCATTCAGAACACCCTGCATGCTGCACCAGGCAACTGTAGGAAAGCCATTTTCCCCCAGTCCATTGCTGTAAGTTCAAGAAAGCCTTTTTGTCATTCATTCCAAGATATTTGTCTGCATCAAAGATTTCCTTATATAAGTGACTATGCTACATCAGTTTGATACACATGAGCCTGAGAACTGACTTAAGCACAAGTAAGAGATAGAATAGATTTGCAGATGGGGAAAGAAATTCTTAGCTCACTTCTGCACAACCATAAATTAGTCTAAGACCCATGTTAGCCACTTTTTGAAACAAGCAACTTGTGTGACTGTTGCTGAAGACTGCTGTTGCTAAGATCATGTGAACCATGTCTCAGCACTTCTGAGGTCATGTTGCAAGAACTCAATGGTAGTGCAGAGAACTGGCTGCTAAATGTAAGACGTGATGGGTCACTGCCATGGCCTTATGCTGGCATCTGATTTGTGCTACAGGGCATTAAGAAAGCCACTTCTGTGCTTTCACTTCAGGTTAGAGAGAAGAGTGCATCTTGTTGTAGAAACTGGCTAGACCTGACTCTCAGGCTGTGGTATCAATGTCGAATCCATGATGGGCCTTATCAGCATGGAGCTGGAGTTGATCTTTTTTTTTCTCTCCTGTGTCTGGAGTGTTGCTTAAGATTAAGTCACAGATACCCTGGTCACGCTTAAAAAGGATTATACATCCATCTAGATCACTGCTACTTATTGGATGAAAATTAGTCATGCACATCAAATGCACAACAAAAGTGGCTACTTCAGCTATGTGCATGTGTACCTCCATGACTACAAAGATCTGACATCATACTGAGTGGATAGGTACTTTTTTTTTTTTTTTTTTTCCATATAATATGTATTTGTTGCTGTGATACAACCTCACAACTGAAAGTCAGTCATCACAACAATTAAAGCCATACCTCAGTTTCTGCTGGCTGTCCTTATAGGGCTCCTTTCAGTAGCTCAAAGCCCTCTGGGGCTGTAAGATTTGCATAATTCCAGTATGGAGAGTGTGACTACAATCCTGATACACACCTCATTATCCAGAGACTGAGGAAAGCCTGTCAAGATGAAAGGCTCTGGGAACTCTGACAAGCTTTTCTCTCGCTGGCATTGGCATTGGTTCTGCCTCAGTCATGGTGACTCCAGGAGGGAAGGTCTGTACAAGTGATGGGATCTAAATATATAATGATGAGGTTATTCTTTCCCAGTATCTTTCAGCTCTGATATTTTATAGAGGAATCTCCCTGCCTGGCCTTGAAGGTTTCTGATGTTTTCCTCTGTCCTTTCAAATTACTTGTCGTTCCTTCCACTAAAGACATATCGTCTTCATCTCGCCTCAGTCACAAGAAAGGGTGTTCAGCTCTCCCACTGTGCTGGTTGCCACTTTATCCCACTTAATCTGCACCATAGAAAGTACATTTTCCAGCTTTTTGCAAACACACACAGACAGATCACTTGACTGCATATAAATGAGATTATCCTCAACAAAATA
Organism: Oxyura jamaicensis; assembly: GCF_011077185.1. Classification (NCBI taxonomy): domain Eukaryota; kingdom Metazoa; phylum Chordata; class Aves; order Anseriformes; family Anatidae; genus Oxyura; species Oxyura jamaicensis. Next base: position 2,604 of record NW_023303236.1, read on the forward strand.
GATAAACTCCACTTAGTATACATGTTCATCAACTGTTTCCCCATCTCCCACACTCACTTTCAATGTTCCTGTCCCTCAGGCTCTTATTATTTGTCATGCTAAATCACATCCTAAAGCAGGAGAAACGAGAGCTGCTATATACAGAGAAAGTCAATAAACACCGGATAAAAAATCCATTCAGGATTCTCCAATTCAAAGACATCCCCTCTGACTCAGGGTGTCTCTGGCCTACAAATCATTAGGAGCTAAGGGATCATTTATACTCCTTTTTTTAAAAAAAAAAAAAAAAAATTAACTGGCCTCTGTCACAGATGGGGTATAGGCCCACAAGGCGGTTTTTTTTTTGTTTTTGGTTGGTTGCTTGCCTTTTTTTTTTTTTTTTTTTTTTTTTTTTGGTGAATGACTCAGTTCTTGCAGTGTTATGATAACAAGTCGCTATCTAGAATGCATTACAAAGGGCAGCAAAATCTCAAGGCTGCCCCAGACATATTGCCCATTCATTTCTCCCTGCTCAGGATCCAGGATTCCCTAACTACAGAATCAAGTTCTACTACTACACCCTGTATTCCCCCTCTGTCCCCTCCCAGAGTTATGTGTCCCTGATACTGACCTTATCTGAGCATGAGCAAATGTCTCCCTCATCACTGAAGAGGCCATAACCAGGAACCAGGTGGTCCTGCCACCCTAGTGGGAAGGAAGTTACAAAAAAGAGAGCTAAAATCATTTTCGAGAATCACTATATTATGAGAATAAGTACTTGTTGTAAAATAATAATGTAAAATAATAATAATAATAATAATAAACTAATACTTTTTAAGTACAAGAATCCTTTACTTTTTCCTTAGTGTCAAAAGCAAACAAATATTTCTGTCCTTGTACAGTGATGTGGCTGACAGGAGTAACCCTTGAAAGCTTTTCCATGCACCCAAGCATACTAAAGCCTCTTTTATTCTAAAGAATTAATTAAAGAAAAAGCAGAGATTACACCTTTGTCTCCACTTAGGTTTTGGTACAACTGTTTATCCTACACTGTTTTTGTTTGTTTGTTTGTTCATTTTTTTTCTTTCCCTCTCTTTCTGCCGCCCTCCCATCAGAAGATCAGAAAGATCAGAAAATCAAACTTATTTAAGTGAACATGCATTAAATCTAGACAGCTGGTATCAGAATTACTCAAATAATCAGCAGGCCCTTTTCTCAACAGACTTGGGTTATGGGGACTAGGAGATTTCCTTCCTTGTAAAGGCCTCCTATTGCAGTTTGGATAAATCCACAAACACTAAAACCCACCTGGCTTCTCTCTACCTGCTACCTCTATAGAGCTGGACAGAGGCTAATCCCTGCCCATAGCTGCTCAATGCTGGCTTTGTTTCCTGGTCTTTAAATCATATAGTTAAATGAAAGGTGTTACAGACTTCTAAACTCAAACAGCACACTAGTTAAGCTTGTTATTCTGCTCTTTATTTCATGTACAAATCAACTAAAGATTCATTATATTTTCAGTATGTAAAAAAAAAAAAAAATCTGTATCAGGAAGGCCAAGGTTTAGACTTTAATACACTTACCTACTTAACTACTTCCTCAGACTAGCATACACATAGAGTCACAGAATCACAGAACTGTAGGGGTTGGAAGGGACCTCAAAAGATCATCAGGTCCAACCCTCCTGCCAAAGCAGGTTCCTCAAAGCAGGTTCCTCAGAGCAGGCTGCCCAGGTAGGCGTCCAGATGGGCCTTGAATATCTCCAGAGAAGGAGACTCCACAACCTCTCTAGGCAGCCTGTTCCAGTGCTCCGTCACCCTCACCGTGAAGAAGTTCTTTCGCATGTCAGTGCAGAACTTCCTGTGCTCTATTTTGCGGCCATTGCCCCTTGTCCTATCCCCACAAACCACTGAGAAGAGGTTGGCTACATCCTTCCATCTCCCACCCCTCAGATATTTGTACCCATTGATAAGATCCCCTCTCGGTCTTCTCTTCTCCAGGCTGAACAGACCCAGGTGTCTCAGCCTTTCTTCAGAGGGAAGATGCTCCAGGCCCCATATCATCTTTGTGGCCCTCCGCTACACTCTTTCCAGGAGATCCCTGTCTTTTTTGTACCGGGGAGCCCAGAACTGGACACAGTACTCCAGGTGAGGCCTGACCAGGGCAGAGTAGAGGGGGAGGATCACCTCCCTTGACCTGCTGGCCACGCTCCTTTTAATGCACGCCAGGATCACATTAGCCCTCTTGGCCACCAGGGCACACTGCTGGCTCGTGGTCAACCTGTCGTCCATCAGGATCCCCAGGCAGGTTGCAGACAAAATACATGAAATAATAAAATGCCAGGACTTTTTGAATGTGCCCACACTGTACACAGAGATCTCACTCATCAGCCTGTGAAGCCAAATTCCTGGCTTCCTAGCTGTCTGATAGCAGGAGTGCTGAGTGACTGCCCTCACTTGTTTATTGTGGGGAAATAGGGGCACCAGCCAGACCTACCAGTGTCCCTGGCAGCCTGGGTGACCTCCTAACCAGGGACAGTGCCTCTCTGGCACCAGCACTTAGCTTGCACAGCTGCGAAGCATGTGCTATAAAAAACATAAGCTACAGCACAGCATTGAATACCTCTTCAAAACCCGTTTTTGCTGTCTTCTACAGGAAGCCTACATCACAGCCAACCTAATGCTACCTTGTGATACTCCTGCTCTAGAATGATGGCATAAACAGCACTATCTGGAGCAAGGACCTGTTTCACCCCCACAGCTCAGTAAAACTGGCAAGGCAGCATCCCCTAGCAAGAGCAACTTCACAAGGTGAATGACAAAACACTTTGGCCCTCAGTGATGGCACATGCCCAGCCTACATGGTATTTGGGTACCACTGTCACTGCCTGTGTGACAAAAAAAAAAAAAAAAAAAAAAAAAAAAGGTTGTTATTGGGTTGCAACCCAAATCTACCTTGCATCTTATCTCATCAGCACCTGGGGTGTTACCCATCAGGGAGACATTAGACTGTGGACCTGCTCTGTATGCATGTACCAGCCCAAAGTCACTTTGTCCCCTGAGAAATGTCAAACACAGCTCTAACTGGAGGTAGAAGAGCATGTAGATTGATCGTATTGTTCCCTGCAAGCACTAGTGCTGCTCTTAGCAGCATTCACGGGGAGCACTGGCACAAAAGTAGAAAACAGTGGAGAGCAGAAAGGGTGCAGAATTGCCAAGGGGTTCTGGGGAGTAAGAGCAGGCTGCTCAGCATTGCTCTGTGTGGGCTGCTCACTGGTCTGAGCAGTCAGGCCTCTGTGCTGATGGAGACACTACTCTGAAAGGACAATGTCGTAGCACACTTTCTTGGTTACATTCACTGTTATTAAATGAAGGTAGAAGAAAAGTGCTGACAATTTGAGTGCAAAGGAGTTCTTTGGGGAGTCATGGATGGCTGAGCTTCTGTTAAAGTTGCTTACCTATCAGAGACAGCTTGCCTCAGGGCCTGACATTCTTGATCTCTGGCTGGTGACTACATTCAAAGCATGCCAGGGTGGTCCAGAAGTTCCTCTGTCAAATGCCTTACTTTAGTTTTAGAAGACCAAAGTTCTTTAAGACATGAATAATACTGTTCTTTGATAGCTGACTGACAATGAAGACCATTTCTTCACTGGTGTGTGAGAAAAGTAAAAATATTTTAATCTAGTCAGCAGTGAAGGCTCCTGTATGGTACGGAGCAAAGTGCATCTTTTTTCTCCGTTGCTCCAGGGGAAGGTTTTGGCCTCCAAAATTTTGTTGCTTATTTTCCTTTCCCCTATGGACAGCACCAAGAAAGGCATCCTTCCCTGTTCCTCTATTGCCATATCCAGGTTAAGGACTAGGTTTTCAGTTCCAAAATGACATGGCATAGCAATGATGCAGGGGAGGCCTCACTAAGTGCCCCATCCCTTAACCAAGAGTACAGGGAGGAGTGTGCAACATTCCAGGAAGCTGAGTCTACAGAGACAGTCACCCACTGCCTTACCCTACTTGTCCTGCCCACTACAAATGCTTAGCCTTATGCTGGCTTAAAAAAGCCCTTCATGGCCTCATTACACCTGGGAGTCTTAACAACAGCATTGGCAGCAACATTGGTATTATGTAGGCAAAGACTTGCCGAACTGCAATGAGTTTGTAGTTTGGTAGGTACTACTTTAAAATTGCTTAGTAAAGGGTTAAAAAGCTGTTAAACTGTGCTGGCTGGTTGGATCACAAGAGTTATTACATTTGTAACTCGGATAAAGGATGAAGTCACTGAGGGCAAGTAAGACATGGGTGTAACATTGTAATATGAGAGTAATCACGGTTGCAGGGAGTATTTACACCTCATTCCTGGGGAACATGTACACAGGAGTGCAGCACATGGCGTAAAGACCCTCACCTAAATCTCCTGAAATTGTTGCGTGGAGGAAAGGAAGAGGCTGTGCTGCTCAGGCATACCCACTGTGCTTTCTCCAGCTGTCTAAGAAAGATCCATCACAGGACTCTCCTACAGCTGGTAGAGTAGCCCATGAACCATGTTTGCATGGCTAGCTCTCATGCTAATGCCTCCTAACCAAATTCCTTGAGAACAACTTCCATCTTACCCTGCATTATTGCACACATATCTAAATATAACCCAGAGATCATTTTCTGAGGAACTAGTACTGGCAGGTCCTAAACTGGAGATGGGAATGTTTGATAGTTCTCACATGCTGCACCGTCTCTCGGCTGTGGTTCGTGTCTCCTCGCTTACGCCAAGAGGTCTTAATAGAAAAACACAAAAGTTGGACAGAGATGGGTGTCTGAAGGGAAGTGACTTGTAGTGTTCAGATTGCAATCATGTACTGGTTTGTGATGTAGTGTAGCCTGCTGGGCTGCCCATGAAGTGAGAGGAATTGAAGTCATTCAGATATAGCAGATATTACAGTGATGATCTCTCCAAAGGCAGCTCTGGAGATCCTGATGTCATTCTCCTCCTTTTTTTAATGAATGAAGGAGTCTACCTCCCTCCACTCTCCTTATTGGGAAAGCCAAACTGCAGGCAAGAGTTTAGGTAGAGCCTCTTGTTGAGGTCTTTCTATAACAAAAGATGCCTAAAATGACTAACATGCCTAAAATAAGATTTTTTTTTTTCCTTTTTCTCATTTGCTCACTTAGAGGTGAAACTGTGATTCCTGCTTTCTTTAGAATCCTTCACCACCTTTTTTATTTGCCTGGTTAAATTTCTCCGTTCCTTCTTACCTATCTGTTCTGACTGTGGAGCAAACTCTTTTTCAAACTCCCAAATGCATTATAACTTTCCAAAATATTGGTCCTGCATGTATATCTTTCACATAGAGATGATGTGTTCCAAACATCAGTTCTGTGTTGCTGAGGTTATTTTCCACCTTTGCTGCAGAACCTAGTGTTATCCCCATGTCATGATATTTCTGAAGTTACTTCATCTTATTTTAAGGTTACAAGCTATAACTGTTGTAGATCAGAAGCTGCTACTCATATTATTAGCTGGCCCTGCTGGGAAAGGGAGAGGGTAGCAAGTGCTGGGAGAAAAGCTAGGCAGACAGCCCCCAATAAACACAGATCAACACCTTGTGAAGCCACTACTGAAGGGTGCAATATTTAAATCTGCTTCACTGAAGGTTACTGAAGTTAATGCACATGAGTTCAAAATAACAAGATTGGGCAGGAACAGTTTTCATTCTGCGGGCACGTCATACATGATCTACACCTTTCTTCTGTCTTGATGTGCTGTGAAGTCTCTTGGCAGCTGTTAAATGTCATCTCCAAGCCCTGCTAGATATTGCCCTATGTAATCAAGTCACTGGAACATCTTATTCATTGGTTTATGAGCACACGTGGAAAATGAGCTAACAAAAATTCTTATTTTACTTCAATTTTGGTAACTCACTGAGGTATGTCTTCAATATCCACATTCACTCTGATATATTTCATTCTTATATCCTTATCTTGTGCTGAATAATTTTTACAAACAAGATCTAGAAAGCTCCAGTGAGATACCTCCTTCTATCACCTTCCTCTTGTAACATTACAGAGCTCAAATGCACTTTTCCTGCATAGTTTTGTCTTCTAGGATGCAGGTTGCATTGTTTATCTTTATAGTATTTGGTTTACGGTTTTTTTTTTCAGTGAAACCCAAATTAACAAAAAACTAACATTTTCATGTTGTATACACGTTTAGTATTGACAAAACAGCAGCTGTAAATGAAAAAAAAATGAGGTGGAAATAGAATTACACTTATCTAAAGCTAAGCATTCATACAATTTGAAATTTTGGTTGCCAATATCTGCATAAATTGTGTTTTTATTATGTGCTATATCTAGTGACATCAAAGAAAATGAGAAAGCTAGGTCAAAGTGTAGTATTTGTGTGATTCTTAAATAACTATTAAAAGGCAATGGATAATATATTTCTTTATAATCAGGTACAGATTCAGTAGTATTATTCCAGAACTCCATCCTGTTTTCAGCAGATTACATGATCTTCAACCAGATATCAATATTGATTGAATTCTTCCTGGTTCTTTAGGAGTGAACTATGGCCTACCACTCCCCTAATTGAAACCCAGGTTATCACAATGAGTTCTTGTCAGGAAAGCAGTTCCTCATTTCTATGACTGTAAAATGCACAATAAAGAATTAGCTGGGCTTTTTTTCTTTTCTTCACTTTTTCTTTCTTTCTTTCTTTCTTTCTTTTTTTTTTTGAGTGGAAGAAGCTTCAGCATTAGCTTTATTGAAACCTTTGTCTGCATACACTGTGTGAGAGGTACAGAAAAAAAAAAAAAGTAACGTGGTTTTAAATTTTTCAGCTATTATAGAAAATACAAAACAAGATAATGCTTTCTGGGCAGAGTAAGAACCTAACTACATAACTGCAATGTTAGGCCCTCCACATCTTAAATTACTAGAGACACAAAAGTAATATCAATAAAAATAACCAGAAGTTTAGGAGATTGCTTTCTGTTAGAAAGCTGCTGTTTTGTAACGTAGGGTATTGAGTTACTTGAAATAGAAATGCAACATGAAAAAAAATATATATTGATCTTTTAAATAATTAGTACTAAAATTCATATGGAAAACAAACAAAGGAAAAAAAGCACAAGGCAGCAGGGTAAGTTTGCCTCCTATCTAGTAAAATCAGGAAGACAAAATAAAACAGCTACATGTTCATAGATTTCCAAACATTAACAAATTGCTTATGGCTGTATAATAAGTGCAGTAGGAGGTAGTATGAGACACTATTTCAATAGACTTTAGCGTTTTAGGAGGTAAAACACATGGTCAAAGGAACCGGTTCTTAATCCATATTCAGAGCTGAAAGAGGAGTCTGTGTTACTTCCTCCTCTTCAAAATCAATTTAAACAGTCAAAATAGCTTTAAATCGGCAGATTTTGGTTTGGACCACAAGAAAACCCTCTAAAGAATCACACATAGTCGTTGCTGTGACATTTATGTCGAAAGGAAATTTTTAATTTGCAATGAAAAACAAAAGTTTCTCTCTTCAGAGGTCTCTCCAGCAGCAGCACACGGGATTTCTGGCTTCTCCTTTATCTCAGGATGCGTGTCCGCGGCTGGAAACTCTCCCGAACGCAAGTACCTGGTCTTCTCTTCCCTCCCCGGGGAGATGGGGCGATTTGGTGGCAGAAATTCCGAGGAAAATACACTTTTGTTAGTCCAAAGAAACACAAATCGAGCACACCGAAGGGCTCCCCGGCCGTGCAGCGGGGCGGGCTCTGCAACGCACCAATCACCGCGCGGCTCCTCTCTAAAAATACGAGCATCTGACCCGCACCAGCCCAATTGTGTTCGCCTGCTCCGCAGAGGACGCCGCCGCGATGTCCGAGACTGCTCCCGCCGCCGCTCCCGATGCGCCCGCGCCCGGCGCCAAGGCCGCCGGCAAGAAGCCGAAGAAGGCGGCGGGCGGCTCCAAGGCGCGCAAGCCCGCGGGCCCCAGCGTCACCGAGCTGATCACCAAGGCCGTGGCCGCCTCCAAGGAGCGCAAGGGGCTCTCCCTCGCCGCGCTCAAGAAGGCGCTGGCCGCCGGCGGCTACGACGTGGAGAAGAACAACAGCCGCATCAAGCTGGGGCTCAAGAGCCTCGTCGGCAAGGGCACGCTGGTGCAGACCAAGGGCACCGGCGCCTCCGGCTCCTTCCGCCTCAGCAAGAAGCCCGGCGAAGTGAAGGAGAAGGCGCCCAAGAAGCGGGCGGCCGCGGCCAAACCCAAGAAGCCGGCGGCCAAGAAGCCCGCCAGCGCCGCCAAGAAGCCCAAGAAGGCGGCGGTGAAGAAGAGCCCCAAGAAAGCCAAGAAGCCGGCGGCCGCCGCTACCAAGAAAGCAACCAAGAGCCCCAAGAAGGCCGCCAAGGCTGGCCGCCCCAAGAAGGCAGCGAAGAGCCCGGCCAAGCCCAAGGCAGTGAAGCCCAAGGCTGCCAAGCCCAAAGCTGCCAAGCCAAAAGCAGCCAAGGCGAAGAAGGCGGCGCCCAAGAAGAAGTAAATTATCCCAGAAGAGTCCTGCTGTACATATTTTGTTATCCAACGGCTCTTTTAAGAGCCACCCACACTTTCCCTAAAGGAGCTGAGGCACCGAGGTCGTCAGTCACCTGCAACAAGGATTCAGAAATTCGTAAGTCGTCAGAGGTCAATTGTCTCTTTCCCCTGCGATTTCTGAAGCGAACCCTAACGAGCAAGGTATAGCGCGGCGGCTTTTAGGGAAGTGTAGACTTGTGCATCTTTTGCCGAGTAATTGGTTTGACTGCCATGACGAAATGTTTTATAATGATTTGATAAAAATCGGTTGTAACTTTTTTTAAGTATATATTTTGTAACAAAAGTAATGGATTTGCCAGGCACGCTACTACTGAGCCATGTCTAATGTGTTGTATTTCTGAAGGTGCCTCCTTAAATGCTTCTGTGTACTACGGGGGGAGGAGGGGAGGCTTTTCTTACCGCCCCGAAAACAGCCGTGAGCTCTCCAATTCCTTTTGTCCCTTTTGAGAAAGAAAAGGAGCTTTAGGTATTGGAAAAGCCCGCCCTGACCAAGGATTGGCCAGCGCCGAGCCCAGCCCGCTGCCCCCTTCCCCCTCCCCGCGCGCTTCTCCGGAGAAGATCGCGGCTGGTGCGGCGGCTGCTGCCGCTCGTAAGGAAGGAAAAGGCGGAAGGGGGACGGGGACGGGACGGAGGCGGGACCTCACACCGAAGTGGGTTGTTGTCGCTTTCTCTGGTTTAAGAACTAAAAGTATTGTGTCTCGTCCCAGAAAGAACTTATTTTGGGAGAACATTATAGCACGACGTTGTTAACGAAAACATGGAAAGCGTTGCTACTATGGCCCATACAAAGATACCGATAATAAACATATGAAAAAAAAACAGAACGGGTTGAGTAGTTCATGCAACTGCGTAACTGTATTACGGATTACTGAGCTCTTTTATGATTTTGTGGGTGGCTCTGAAAAGAGCCTTTGGATTATTGTCTCCAGATGTGACAACGTGCAGCCTTTCCGTTGCATTCACTTGGCCTTGGCCTTGTGGCTGTCGGTCTTCTTGGGCAGCAGCACGGCCTGGATGTTGGGCAGCACCCCGCCCTGCGCGATGGTGACCTTGCCCAGCAGCTTGTTGAGCTCCTCGTCGTTGCGGATGGCCAGCTGCAGGTGGCGGGGGATGATGCGCGTCTTCTTGTTGTCGCGGGCCGCGTTGCCCGCCAGCTCCAGGATCTCGGCCGTCAGGTACTCCAGCACGGCCGCCAGGTACACCGGGGCGCCGGCGCCCACCCGCTCCGCGTAGTTGCCCTTGCGCAGCAGCCGGTGCACGCGGCCCACGGGGAACTGCAGCCCGGCCCGCGACGAGCGCGACTTGGCCTTGGCCCGCGCCTTCCCGCCCTGCTTCCCGCGCCCAGACATCGCGGCGAGCCGCTCCGCACAGCAGCCAGCGGCTGAACGCAGCGCAGAATCGGCGGCACTCGGCTACACCCCCGCTATGGGCCGGAGCCCCCGCGCTGATAGGCTGACACCTAGGGCTTTGCCGAGCAGCCAATCAGAGGCCGAATCCAATTCAGACCAATAAAGAACGGCTGTGGAGGAAGGATGATGCGTGGTCGCGTTCTGACGAATGACAGAAGGCAAAAGGAATGCTGCTCATTTGCATAGGGGCGGTATAAATAAATGGCCCGCGGGCGCTTCCCCCTACGTTCGTTCTCCTGTAGTCAGCTGAGTGCAAGCCGCTCTCTGAGACAGTCCTGTCGCCAGCAATGCCCGAGCCGGCCAAGTCTGCGCCCGCGCCCAAGAAGGGCTCCAAGAAAGCCGTCACCAAGACGCAGAAGAAGGGCGACAAGAAGCGCAAGAAGAGCCGCAAGGAGAGCTACTCGATCTACGTGTACAAGGTGCTGAAGCAGGTGCACCCCGACACGGGCATCTCGTCCAAGGCCATGGGCATCATGAACTCCTTCGTCAACGACATCTTCGAGCGCATCGCCGGCGAGGCGTCGCGCCTGGCGCACTACAACAAGCGCTCGACCATCACCTCGCGGGAGATCCAGACGGCCGTGCGGCTGCTGCTGCCCGGCGAGCTGGCCAAGCACGCCGTCTCCGAGGGCACCAAGGCGGTCACCAAGTACACCAGCTCCAAGTAGAGCGCCGCGGATCCTGTTTTTAACCCAAAGGCTCTTTTCAGAGCCACCCACCTTTTCAATAAAAGGGCTGCATAGTTACATAAGGGGGGATGGGGGGGGCGATTCTAGATGTGACTTGGTGTGATCTTCCTTTACCGTCCTGAAGTTACAGTTAAAACTAATTACGGTAAAAAAAAAAAATAATAATAAAATAAATAAAAATAGCTAGTTCTGAGTACCAGGAAATGAAAAGGTGTTTTTTTTTTTTTTTTTTTTTTTTTTTTTTATGTATGTGGAAGTAATGTATTTATTGTAAATTTTTCTTATTATTATTATTTTTTCCCCCTAGGTGAAACTCTTATGGGTTTACTTTTTTAACTGTTGTTTTGTTGTTTTTAAATTTACATATTTATTGTACAATGCATCCTGATCAATGTCCGGTTTCAGTTTCCCTACGATTTTCAGGTATCTGCTGCAAATGTAAGGAAAACTTTGCGTAGATGATTAACTCTCGAAAGCGAATTTAATTACATTGTTAATGGAAGCTCTGCGTACAGTGTTGTAGCTGCTGTAACGACGTCTACCGCTTGAGGGTGCCTCAGTTCGTATATATTTCAGAGTTGAACTGAAGCAGGTGTCCAGAGTGCACTGTAATGTAAAAACTTAAATAGTAAGAATTGCTTTCTTGATAAGCTGTTAATCGCTGTTACTAGCTATCAGCCTCCACATCTAAAAAAGCATATAATGGTTAATAAAACAGTCTTTTTTCCTAAGAGTTACTTACCTTCAGCAATTTTCTTCTGTACATGTGAATTTTGCAGTAGTTTGCACAGCTTCTCCCTACATCTTCTTTAGGAGAGAATATTCTCCTCATAAATGCCAAGTGAAGATGAATATTATTGCATATGTACTTCATGTTTCCTATATTTATATCTCAGTTATAGTGAAATGATTAAGAACTTCAAAATTAGCCACTGTGTATCATGAGTTTATTTTAGTTACTGAGCAACCCTGAAGTCTTTCATTCCTCAAATCACTGTTTTTCTGAAGTTCCCCATCATGTATATTCTTTGGTAATTAGACATTGCTGCAAATGCTGATCTGAGCCATAATCATCCTCTTCCCCAAATGGATCTGAATAATCCTTAATTCCAAACGTTAACTTGTAGTCTCATCAGCACACTTGGCCCCCTACAAGGACTGCTGAACCCCAAAGTTAAGCTTTCAGGTACTGACTGTTGTTTGGTAGTGCTGGTACAGAGGCAGTCTCTTACATTGGTCACTAAGGTACTGGAATTAATTTCAGCTTGAAGGCTGATGGGCGACATCTTGGATTGGATTTTGGACATCTGATGGTAAGAGCCACACTCCCTGTTCTGCAGTTTCAAACTGTGTCTGGAGATCCACTCTCAAAGCACCTTAGTATAAACTCTGACATACTTTTCATTTTCTGGGCCTCTCTATCCATCCAGTACTTAAAAAGTTGAATAAAATATGCTGTGTTCCAGTCTCTAGGCTCTTATGTAATGGAATATGTGGGTGGCTAGAGAGGGAATTTAGAAAGTATCTAAAAGCGCTCATATTTTGACAGTGGTGATGATCATTGGAACAATTTGTCAGGAGCTATTATTCTTAGTAATCAGTTATGTAAAAGTCAATTTCATTCCTGTTGTCCTTAAATAAATAAATAAATAGATAAAAACCTTAGTTTAAACTGCACCTATCACAAGAGCCCAGCGGTGCATTTTGTCCCCCTAACTCAGGAATCCACAAGCATTACTACAACCTTTCCTGTCTTTGTATGCTGGCTGCTTCATTTATGTAGCTTTCACATAAATTTTGTGTGATCGTTCTTTCTGTCTCTCTATTTTAAGACTGTTCAGTATATACAATGAGACTGTTTCAGTATGTGCAGTTCTTGCCAGAGTCCTGAAGTTTGTCTCCAGAGAAACTATTGTTTATGATTTCTTCTTCCAATTGGTATTTAAATCTCAGAAACATTATTGGGCTATAATGTGAACAAAGCATTTCAACCTGCACACATGCATCCTCAGATCTATTTGGAATCCAACCTTTGTTCTGTATCCCAGTGCTGAGACCCAAGTCACTGCAAAGATAAAACCCAGATACTGTGGACAATGGGTACGTGCTTTTTTCACCAGCAGCAGTAGCAGTAGGATTTAGGCTAGGCAAGAATAGCAAACGTAACAATTTAATTCCACAGGAGGATGAACACTGAAAATTAATCAAGACGATAGTGTGAATATAAAATCACATGATGGTGCATTCATACATCTTTCATGTCATTTAATATTTACTATTCAGTTCAAAGCAATTTTCTTTGTCTTATATGAGACATTTTTTCTCAGATTGTATTGCCCAGGAATGGTAGGGTGGCATAATCTTAAATACATCACACAGTACAGGAATTGCTATAAACCATGATCTTTAAACAGGCCATTTATACCATATTTTTTTTCTACTGTCTGTGCCTGTCTTCAAAATATCTCTCTATTCACAGCAACAGAAATACAGGGTATATTTATTTTTCTTTATACAAATGTTGTAAAAATACTTTTTTTTTTTTTTAATCAGTACTTTCTATATGAAATGGTCAGAGTTACGCTGTTATTTATGCCTGTAGTGTATTATCAGCCACAATGATCTATAAAGAGAACAATCTAAATAGTCAAAAAATGCCATTGTCTTACTTTTTTCTTTTCAATAGACTAGTAGAGTTTGTAGCATTTTTGGAAATACATACCTTCTCTAGATCAGTATACCCACAGTAAATTTTGTATTTATCAAACATTATGGGTTAAGCAAAATGAAACAATTTTTTTTTTTTGTCTTTTTTTTTTTTTTTTTTTTTGGCTAAAGTTAAATACACCACCTAGAATAACAATGTTTCTCTGATTACCTGTTGAGGCACTAAATTGGAATAAGTTTCAGAAATGATAAATAAAATGACTGATGTCACAGAGCTGATCCAAAAACTGAACAAAACACATGCCTGCTATAACAATTTTATACTACTTCTTTTTTTGTTTGTTTGTTTTGAGTAAGTCAATATTTGCTCACCTAATTATCAACTCAAGTTGTTTGTCCTAGTGGGCAGAGACTATTTATTATTAAACATAGTGACAATTATTGCTATTTTATTCTAGCCACTTTCTAAGTCTTTATTTTCCAGTTTTATGAAGAAAGAGTATATTTCAAAATAACTAGCATTAAGAGAGAAATTAATAGCAGGAGGAATGGAAAAAAGATTTGGTCTTATTTATACTTTGATTTAATGCTTTTGATCAATAATGAGAATATGACTAGTTCAGATTTTAAATGAAAATATGGAGTCCTCAGCACCAAAAATGTGATCTCTGGGTTGTGCTGTATCTAAACAAGGGACAGCTCAAGACATAACACAAATCTCACTACATAAAATGTCTGGAAGTAGAGAGGAATCCAGCTGGGAATGCCTCTTGTTCACATACATACAAGGAGAGAAGAAACATAAAGAGCAGAGCAACTCTGTCCTTAGGGACAGGGGTCACAGAAACAGGCCTACATCAGTTCAAAACAACCTCTGGAAGTCATCTGCTGCATTATTATTTTTATTACTATTTATTACTGTTACTATAATTTTGTGGTTGCAAGTAATTTGTACTTCATGATTCTTCCTCCTGCTTCCATCAGAGAGGTTTCAAAAATATTCCTTGTAAAAAATTACGTTGAACTTTAACCAAAATAAATTAATTCAATTTATTTTTGACAAACACAGACACATGCACTACCATTGTGCAGCATCAGAGATATGAAGAAATGCATACCTCTCTAGTGTGCATTCACTTTTCCATTTGCAGCAAGTAGCAACCACTGCGATGCCAACCCATTTGTTCTCTGTTCTGCAGTTAGTGTGTTGTTGGTTTTTTTTGATCATTACTATAGGAATGAGATATCCCCAGTCTTTCTACACATCAGAATAGTTCCTTGAATAGGACAGCTCCCGCTGTGCTCTGCACAAGACCAGGCTAACAGCACTGCAGGCAAATACGGCTGCCTGGGCTGAGCCGAGCTGGCTTTAAAAGCCCAGTTTATTCAAATCTGTTTCACTCCCTGCGCAGAGAAACTCGTAAAGCCTGCTGTTTGAAATCATCGACACAAAGCCCATGGAAGAACAGAGCTGGCCACACGGTTGTAATGCACATTTAGGTCTTGGAGGAAAGAGCAGGCCAGTTACCTAAGCTAGAGCAGTTTTAGTTTTACACTGCTACTTAAATGTCACAAAACCCCATGGAAAAACAGCGTGTGTTGTACTGCAGGTTTATAATAGCAAACGTCAATTGCATGTTTATTGATACGGACAAAAATCAGACATTGATATGGTCTAAAATGCTGATAAAAACAATCAGAGCGATTAACCCTTGTGAAAACACCAAAAAGGCAGAGGAGTCTTCAGCAGCTCTTTAATTATGCATAATTTTCCACTTGAGAACATTTGCATGACAGAACTGATGTCTCAGGAGGAAATGGTTCAGGGCTTAAGGAACAGCGGACATCAGGAAGCTTCAGAACAAAGGGGGGTTATTTACAGTTTTTGTCTGCCCTTCGCTGAACTCCCCGACCCTTTTCTTGCCCTTCCCAGGCGTTTCTTGCAACCTCGGGCTTTTCGAATGCTTGGGCCCCGAGTCTCTTCCCGCTTGTCGCCTTGCATCGGCCCGAGCTGTGCCCTGCTGGCTCCTCCGGCTCGTCCCTGGAGGCCGCCGGCCCCCTCCGCCCCAGGGTCGGACCGGTCCTCACAGCCCCGGAGGGGGGCCAGGCCGCTCGCAGCCCCGGCTCGCCCGGGGTGCTGAGTCCTCCGTGACTCCTTCTGGCAGGCATTCGATCCTTCCTCCTTCTTTTTGCCTCTTCAGAAACCAAGGTGACGGCAAGGAAGCAACCGATAATTTCTCCGGGCCCTTTGGTGAGGAGGCTGAGTGTTCACGCTCACCTTATAAGAAATGTTTTCAAAAATAAAACAAAAATCCATCCACTTACCCAGTTCTGGAAGTTCACATTCATGAAGCAACTCCACGGAAGTGTCTGGCTGTACAAAATGCATTTGAGGCCTGACACCCTCCATAGTTCAGACCTCACACAGCCCTACAGGCCTATTTACCGTTTTTAAGGCTCTGTTTTCCGAATATATGATTGGAAACTACAGATATATAACGCAAAAATTAATTATGCTACAGGAAACTAAGAGGGACATTTACAAGAATAATTATGAATATCATATCTTCCACACCTTTGCATTTGAACTGTTGATCCTAGAGTATTCATTTATAAGGTAAAGAAATCCCAAAGGTTGTTCTTCTGAAAGTCTTCTATGGTGTAGGAGCTAGAATTAAGATCCTCTCACACAACATCGGGATGATCCAGGTGTACCCAATAGGGTTCACAGGGCCCCTCCTGCATTTCTGCTGCAATCCTCAGTGGCCGATACAAAGACAAATTCACACCGTGGAACAAACAGATGGGGAGTGGAGACTTTCCTCCCCCGGACTGGGAAAACATTCCCAAGTCAATTTAAGGAAAGCTAAAGTCAATTAACACCAGGTGTGCAGATATGTTAGACCACATCTTTCTTGGGAAGTACCTGGGGGTAGAGGAAGCGAAATCGGAGGAGCCTCGCTGAAGCCAGGAGAACGACGCTGGAGGCAAACAGAGCGACCCAACAGAAAACGCTGAAACAGCCATAAGGGCGCATCGCGTCCCGCTCGGAACCCGACAGCCCTTCTTCGAGCCGCTACCGAGGACGGCCGGGAGCTCGGAGCTCGCCGCGCGTTCTGGGCAAGACGCGGCGCATCCGGCCGGGAGCGATGGAAAAACGAAACCGAAAGCGGCGTGGACAGCGGGGCGGCGGCAGCCTTCCTCCACCTGAAAGCCCCAGCCAGCTCCACCAAGCAAGCTACGGGCACTCGCTCACGTAACAGCGTTAATGAGCCGATAAAAAGGAAAGCACCAAGGGGCCTGAGGCAGGGAATGATAACCCTTCCCCTGGGAAAGAACTAGTTCAGAGGCAACACCAGGACCGCATGTTATTGTTTGATATGTTTTTATTTTGTTAGTGGTTTTTTTTTTTGTTTGTTTTCATTCCCTCCTCCGCTTGAAAACGCATTGCCCGTGAGAGGCTCCATACCCCGGGCACACGCAGCCATCCAAGGCTGTGGGACCCCAGTGCTAAATGGGTAAACACCACAACCCTAGTAGAGCTCATGCAGCACCCAGGCTGAATGTCTCAGCCCTGCGTTTGACAGGCAAATCAAGGAAAAAATATTACAGAATAATGCAACGATTTTATTATGTATTACCCTGTAGTTACAGCCATATGGAGACTTTACAGCAACACTAACATGCATTTCATGAAACGTGCAGCAAAAGTTTAACACCTTGAAAGATTTTTTTTTTTTTTAAATGTGGGGTGGAGTAGAAAAGTCACAAAAGTAACTATCACCACCCAGGCAGACAGGTAGTGGTAGGACAAATGCTAACAAGAAACAATTTACACTTAAGCACCAGCATTCATTAGAAAGAAACAAATCTACAAAGCATGATTCAACTCTTTGTGAATTTGTGGGTGGCTCTGAAAAGAGCCTTTTGTGGTTAGTTCCAGATTTGTCATAGATGCGTTCACTTGGCCTTAGCCTTGTGGCTGTCGGTCTTCTTGGGCAGCAGCACGGCCTGGATGTTGGGCAGCACCCCACCCTGCGCGATGGTGACCTTGCCCAGCAGCTTGTTGAGCTCCTCGTCGTTGCGGATGGCCAGCTGCAGGTGGCGGGGGATGATGCGCGTCTTCTTGTTGTCGCGGGCCGCGTTGCCCGCCAGCTCCAGGATCTCGGCCGTCAGGTACTCCAGCACGGCCGCCAGGTACACCGGGGCGCCGGCGCCCACCCGCTCCGCGTAGTTGCCCTTGCGCAGCAGCCGGTGCACGCGGCCCACGGGGAACTGCAGCCCGGCCCGCGACGAGCGCGACTTGGCCTTGGCCCGCGCCTTCCCGCCCTGCTTCCCGCGCCCAGACATCGCAACGACTCCAACGAACTCCGCACGCAGCGACCTGCCCAGGGCCCCCCCCCGCCCCTTTATATTCAGCTCGGGCGGACCGCCGGCAGCAGCGCTGATTGGCTGCGGGGGAGGCTAAACGCCGGCAGCCAATGGCAGCGCGAATCCAAAGGCGCCCAATCCCGAAGGCTGGCGTTAGGTGACGACACGAAGCCAAACTTCCAGCCAATGGCGGCGCGGAGCGGTGGAGCCGCTGCTCTGCATCGCGCCGCTATAAGAGCGGCTGCGGTAAGGACGGTGCAGCAGTGCGGTGCTGTGACTGGGTGCGATAGCAGTGCTGTTTGTTGCGAGACACTGATCACCATGCCCGAGCCGGCCAAGTCTGCTCCCGCGCCCAAGAAGGGCTCCAAGAAAGCCGTCACCAAGACGCAGAAGAAGGGCGACAAGAAGCGCAAGAAGAGCCGCAAGGAGAGCTACTCGATCTACGTGTACAAGGTGCTGAAGCAGGTGCACCCCGACACGGGCATCTCGTCCAAGGCCATGGGCATCATGAACTCCTTCGTCAACGACATCTTCGAGCGCATCGCCGGCGAGGCGTCGCGCCTGGCGCACTACAACAAGCGCTCGACCATCACCTCGCGGGAGATCCAGACGGCCGTGCGGCTGCTGCTGCCCGGCGAGCTGGCCAAGCACGCCGTCTCCGAGGGCACCAAGGCGGTCACCAAGTACACCAGCTCCAAGTAGAGCGCTGCGGATCCTGTTTTTAACCCAAAGGCTCTTTTCAGAGCCACCTACGTTCTCACTGAAAGGGCTTTAATTTCCATTAAATATTACCAAGAGCATATTCTCTGAAATTAAGTACATCTTCAATGTGGATGATTTAATAGTCATTGTGTTATAGCTATAATTTTATCTCCTGGTCCTGACACCTTATTAGTTGCACTCTAACTTACTGCTTTCTATGCCATAGTCATAACTTGACTGTACTAGCTTCATTACCACTACCCTTTACTGCACTCTTCTGGGCTACACTGTTACTTGTGTCAATTCTTGCACATGTGTGACACTGCTCAATGAGCATCCCTAGTTCGTGCAAAGGCAGAAAGGGGAAGTCGTGTCGATGCTCATTTGTTTGGTCTTGCTCCTGTATCATCGGCTTTACTTTAGCAGTAACGTACATAACCAAATATACTTAAACTCTTTGAAATCCTTAACAAATCCAATAAGAAAACATTTATTTTAGACTTAAAACATACGTTAGAGGATTTTATTAGGTATTTCATAATATTTCTCTATTCTAAGGTTGCTAATGCAAGACCATGAATTATTTTAGGGTGGAATAGTATTCATATTCAGATGGATGAGGTCTAACGCTTACTTTTTGTGATTTCCTAGCCCCTACTGCCCCCTGACGGGCTTTCCGGAGTTTTTTGGGCACTGTATGTTTTATAAGGTCAAGTAACAGATCTAATCTTCAGTGGAAAAACTGCAACAGCAGAATGAAAAAAGAAATATGTATTTAAGGTGGTCTCGAAAGGCATTATGCAAGCTAGCTTTACAGGACAGAGAGCATTGACGAAGCCTTTCAAATGTGGGTGGCTCTGAAAGGAGCCATGAGTCAAAAAGGAACGATACGGGAGCGATGTACCTGAGCTGGTGTACCTGGTGGCCTTGGAGACAGCGTGGTCGGCCAGCTCGAGCCGCACGGCCATACGGACCTCCCGCGAGGCAATGGGCAGTGCCCGGGCTGGCACAGCCGCCACCCGGGGAGAGCCCCCGGCTCACGACGTGCGGAGCCGGGAGGTTAAATCCTAACGGAGGAGGTTAATTGCCTAACAAGGCAATTTGAGCCCGTGCGGCGTCGCTCCCCATTGGCCGGAATGACAGCAAACCCCACCGGCGAGGGCTGTGTCACTCATTGATGAGAGACATCAGGGGAGGGAGGGCCCTAGCCCATGCCCGGAGATGTTAGGGTGTTTATTACCCACAGACGTTACCGTTAAGGGGGTGTAGGGTTGTTTTCCGGATGAAAATTGGGATGCAGCAACACCAAGCAGTCTCAAAAATCACTGTAACAAAAAAAGTCATTGTGCTGGGACCCCGGAGCGCTTGGGCAAGGACATCAGGTCTTCCTTCTGCTGCTTCAGGACAGAGTGCCTGTGGTGTCCACCTCACATTCATCCCTTTCTTATTGGATTACTGAGCCTGTCCCTCACAGCAAATAGCCACAAATGAAGACTTGGAGAGGACAGCTTGCAGCTCAGGACTGAGTCACAGCAGAGCACTGACCTGCTTGCACAGCACTAGCCCCCACTGCTCCCTCTCCTCCTCATTTTCCCCAGCTGTTTCCTCAGTTCCCTTGCGTTTTCGGCCTGCATACTGTCTCCATTGCCTCACATGGTAGCTACACCTGCAGCTCCAAGCTCCACACACGGACAGCCCATCAGGAGGGATCTCCACACGGGAAGGGAGGCTCCAGCAGAGTTCACAGCAAGGAGCAGCCCCTCACCCTGTGTGGCACAGGGCAATATGCACAGGCAGCACTCGGGACAACCCAGGACTGGGTTCATCAGCCAAAATCCTTCACTCAGCCCACACTAGGGGCAAGTTTTCCAGGAGTCTTCCTACCTCTTATCCACCAGCAACACATTCTCATTTGCACAGGTTGTGCAGGAAATCCACCCTTTGCCTAATTTAGAGCTACACATGATAGTTATCATTCATTGATTTTCTGTGCTATCATTAGCCACACAACAAATTAATATGGGCCCAGCACAGTTGAAGAGTTAACACTGTAGGAACATCTTGGCATGCGATGAAGATAAAGTGTGAAAGTGCCTCCTTTCCTCAGAACTATGACTACCATTACTGATATGAGCAAATATTTTACCAAATAGTTTAAAACTTTGATTTGCATAGGACTCATACCCTTATAAACTCTCATTTATTACTATTATTATTATTTATAAGAAGAGATTCTAAATTCAAACCCTGTTATTGGATTTTGCAGACAAGCAATTGTCATCTCTCTGCCACTTATTGCCTGCCAAATATTCTCCCTATAGACACAAGTGCATATTTCATATTTTCTGGGAGAGAAAGGTAAATGTCATGGAAAGAGATGGAAAAAACAGCTGGAATCAGCACCAGAAGGTTCACTAAGTAAATCCCAGGCAGCAGAAACCAAATTTCTTATGGGAGTTTACAAGCACAGTCACAAACATAAGAAAACAAACACATATTAGTCAGTAAGGTTTGTTAGATGCCTTGCTAGACACATTGTGCTAAATGAGATGGAAAGGTGAGAAAGAGGAAGCTGAAATCACTCCTCAGGCATGGGTCTACCAACCTGATGTCAAAGGAAATGGGAATTTACTTAAGACAAATAAGAAATCTGCACATTTTAAAGAAGCAGTTTTAGCACCTTTTTGTTCTCTTGAAGCACTGTCTTTCCCACAGGAACAGCACACAGTGACACAACCAGCCTGTGCTTCCCCTAGCCTTTTGTGTGCTTTCCAGTTTTAACAAAAAGTGGATTCCCTGAACACAGAATGACATTTGGAAGAAGAGTTTTGGGTTCTGGTTCCATGGGATGGAAAATCCAACCCTTATACAGCAATACAAAACAAAAATGCCTTGTACACCGTGTTAACTGCATAGAGGAAGATTTCACTCCAGTTCTGCTTATGCTTCTGCATTTGACAGGACTCTGTTCCCACAAGGAAACCATGCTTCCTTTTTCTACGTCCTTTCCCTCCCTTTCCATTTGCCATACTTGAAGGCAACTTATGCCAAGATTTCTTAGATTCTCAAGATACCCACTTAGATTCTCAAAGGCTCCCATTGATTTGTGTAAAGATGACCTATTTCCTACTCGGAATGACCCAATTCAGCATTGCTGTTTGAATGAACATTGACTGCAAAGTATCATATGTGTCAACAGTACTGCCCATCGTCCTGTTTTGTCTTTGCTTCCTTTCTTTCTCCTGTTCTGCCTCTCATCCACCTCACCCATCTGAAGGTGCCTCCTGCTTATTGTTTCTCTTGTTTCCAGCAATCTGCTACACACCAGCACTCCTCACAGGGAAGAACCATTTCTTCTCTACAACATGCAAGCAAAGCCTGACATAATTAAACACATAACATCTACCTCCTCCCACCCTCATCAAATGCGCCCACTTTATGTCCGTGGATTGAGGTTCTGAACTACAGCAACTCAGCCATGAAATGTGCTGGACATCACTGCGGTTGGCCTAGACAGACAGGTGAAGCTTGTAGCAGGTATTAAGCACCAGAGAAGAGATTTTTATCATTCCTTTGTCCAACTGAACAAAGAATAGATACCACCCTCCCCACCCTGCCTCAGTTGTCTGTGTGCAGTCAAGCACACAGGGGTAGATCTACAGCAATAAAAGAATGGACAAAGGATATAGACAGTGGCAGAGGTGACATAGTGGTGTAAATGTTAGAATAGCTTAAGTAGAGACCAGAACCCCAAGGAACCTGTGAACCAAAGCAGAGCAGCGCTGATCACCTCCCTCAGGTGCCCGTATGCCCAGGAGATAGTTGGCAGCATCCTACAGGGAAGTGGATACTTCTGGTCACCCACACATTCCAATGCAGAGGTCCTACTGACAGGCGACACAGCCAGGGTAAGGACCCATAAGCCATGTTAGGAAGGCATCACCAAACATAGGAATATCCCAGTGATTTTGCTGGTACCAAGACGCATCCTGTGAACACTGGGCTGCACGTAGAGAAATATTGCCAGGGAAGTTTCTGGAATGCTCTGCAAGGCCCATAACATTTATTTATTTATTTATTTATTTATGTATTAATGAGGGGGGAAGGAGGAAACAGAGGATAGGGACTGGAAGAAACAAGTGAAGAAGCCTATAGAAACAAACAAACAAACAACACCAAAACAAAACAAAACAAAAAACACCACTGTAGTTCCCTGGGTATTACCAAAAAGGGAAGGACTACCAGCTCCTGAAATGCACAGGTTTCCCAACCTCAAAAAGTCTGGGAAGGAACCATGAATACCAACTTTAAAGTATCTCATCTGTGTTCTCAGTGCAGTCCTCTGTGATCTTGCAATCCTCAACTGCTCATATACCACATGCTACAAGGAGGGAGGGTAGCATAGATGTCTTCCTCTTCCTGAAGTACTGCAGCTGGTGACACTCTTCCCATCTGAGTAGTACTTCTTTGCAGAACTTATCAAAGATCTTTTCCTGAGCCAAGGCACCAGGCAATCAGGAAGCAGCTCAACCACCCCATGTCTGCCTGCACTGCTTACTGATGTAGGAGACCATACAGGACTTTAGAGTTCTGCAACGAGGTGTACTGTCACACATCTGCCAATTCTTATTTCACCCAGACAAAACCTTTACCCACACTCCTGCAGGTGCCAGTTAAAAGTCAAAATTAATATCTTGTTCTCACAGTCTTGAAGTGTAAGTAAAGACTTGGCTGGGTAAAGCAGCACTTTTACTGAGGCTGTTTGTGGAGTGGACAGCATAGGAGAATGCCTCCTCCTTCTCCAGAGGAAGTAAAACTGCAGTGGATAGGAGCTGCTGTTCCACCACGGACAGGACAGACATGCAGCACTGGGAGATGCTGGATGACATGCGCAACATGTGCTGCAGCAAAGAAACAGTTAATGTGGCATTGAGAAGTGATTTTTGACGTGTTCACATTTGCCAAAAAGATCCTGAACAATTGCCTGAATTACTAGAAATATTCAAATTCAGTATCAGAGATACACAGAGTTTCCATTCTACACACCCTTCTGGTCTCCAAACTTCTGCATACATTTTCAAGACATGTCATATGCTGTGTCTCCTATGACCCTCCGTGCTTATTAAAGGAATAAGGTAAATTGAAAAGAAAAATGATGAATGGATACTTTCTACTGGAATCTGCACTTCTTATTGGTAAAATTAAACTTTATTAGAAATTGTTGATATACACAAATAAAATAATCCAGAACAGTAGTATCTTCATATTGCATTTTTTTTCATTTCATTTTCATATTTCATTTTGTATTTATATCACATTGAAATGTTAAATATAAAACATGAAACTTTATATTGACTGATTGATCTGAACTAATTATTGAAATTATGCCTTAATTTGGTGATTGGAATCTAGCAAAAACTACATATTTATTCTATTTTTTCTTGGAAAACACTAAATGCTTTCACTTCCTATTCTTGCAGACATGCCTTGTTAGCCTGTTCTCTACTTCTCTAGTCTCCATTTTTTCTTCCTATACTTCTATTTTTTTTTTTTAATTTTCAAATTTTTAGCTTGTCAGTAGCTCAAGTTGCATGCTACTTTTGTGCTGATTTTTTTAACAGTCATCTTCCCCACATGCAATTTCTGTCAATTTCCACACTTGCTTTTAATCTTTCCTTAAAATGTAATTTCTGGGGGGCAGGGAGATTGTAATGATGTTGATAGTGCAGAACCAATTACCTGGAATGCAAGTTTATATGGAGGTACCAATGAAGTCAAGAGGGATAACTGTAGGGTGTAGAATAGGATTTACAATTTGAAAATATACACATATTACTTAATAGTTAATAACAAGATTTATAAAATTCAACTTTTATATTAATTATGAGAAAATAGGTTTTATGCCCATTTTGAAAAAAAAAATGTTAAATCAACAATTGCCACAGAATCTTCAGCTATTCCATCTTTTGTGTCTTGCTAGTGTATTCCTCAGGCTCTTTCAAAAGTAATTCGTCAAATGATATGTAATTATAAGAAGCAATTGGCTGATGTTAATGTTAGATAGCTATGCTGACACCCCTTTAATTTCAGAGGAGTCTGTGAGATAGAAATTGGCCAACAGCAACTCTTTTGCGGGCTGACTGATAGCCCTGCTTGAAAACTTTTTTTTTTTTTTTTTTTAGTTATCTTGTTTCTAATTTTCTAATTAGACAAAGTGGGCAAACCATCTTGTGGTTACATGGTTATACTACCTGGACATGACTGAGAGCGTTGGGGATGTTCAGCCTGAAGAAGAGAAGGCTCCAGAATGACCTCACTGCAGCCTTTCAGTACTTAAAGGAGGCTTATAAGAAAGATGGAGAGTGACTTTTTGCTGAGGCAGATAATGACACAACGGGGGAATTGTTTTAAACTGAAAGAGGGGAGATTTAGATTAGATGTTAGGAGGAAATTCTTCCCTCAGAAGGTGGTAAGGCACTGGAAAAGGTTGCCCAGAATTGTTGGTGCTGCATCCTTGGAAGTGCTGAAGAACAGGCTGGGTGAGGCTCTGGGTAACCTGATCTAGCGGGTGGCATCCCCGCCCATTGCAGGGGGGTGGAACTAGATGATCTTCAAGGTCCCTAGGAGCTATTTCTCTTTTGCTTTGCATCAATCTAAAACTGGATGTTTGAAATCTGAATGATTTTACAGGGAGTTCATTTTAACGAAAATGGAAAAGGCTGTATAGATGCCTTTAACTAAATAACAGCAAACTTTCTTCCTCTGGCTATCATTTTCTTATATAAATATAATATTGATCTATCTGGGAACTTTAAAACTCTATGAATAATAAAATCATTTTGTTATGGGGAAAAATCAGTCCCAGACACTGAGCAGTATGCAATAGTAACTCTTTCCTATTGAGATACAAAAGTGTTTTTTTGTTTGTTGTCTTTTTTATGTGTAAAAATGTATTATGATTTAAAACAGCACAGTAAATCAGTTTTTAAATAAAATCCCATATCCATAGCTGAAAAGTGTACCACAAATTATCCTAAGCCTGACAGATTTCCATTGCCATGAGTGACTTTGTGACTGCATTTATTTTCTGGGTATATCTGGACTACCCAAAAGTCAGAATTAATCTAAATGCATCAAATATAAAAAGTGTTAATGAAATTCAGCATCAGTAAAGATATTAGCTCCAAATTCACTTGATCTCCTTCTGTTGTTGCTGTACTTTTGCATGTGATGCCATTCTGCTGTTTGTCTTTTGTAGACAAAAGCCACTCTCGAATGCTACCACATCTCTTGGCAGTTCCTCACACCGGGTACTAGCACAAGATCTTTAAGCTGTCTCCACTATTGCCCCAGTCCACAAGAATGTCTGTGTGATACTATATTATTGAAAGAAGAAGTGAAGTAAGTCAAATGACTGCATTTTCATAATATCAAATGATTACTAAGGTCTACTATTCTTTCCCACAGTGTACTGCATGTTTCTGAATAAGTAACTCCTCTATCCAGCCAATCCTAAGAAATTCATTTAATACATATTCAATTTATCCCACATCACAGACTCCTGGCTTGGAAAAAGAAACCGCACCCCCTACCACCCCCGCCACCCTGATTTTTCTCATCTGTCAGTTCAAAGCTGAGCTCCTTTTCATGTATGTGTGTGTGCATGTTTTGGCACTCTCTGACCTTGTGACAAGGGAAGATAAATTCATGATAACAGGAACGAACAATGATCTGGCTCTGCCACCTGAACAAGCCAAGAGAAGAATTTTCCAAAAGCTGCTACAGCCTCATTTCTTTGTTTAAGCAGTTTCCTCAATCACCTAAAAAAAAAGGGGGGGGGGGGGGGGGGGATGAGGGGGGAAGAGAGAGATCCTGCTGCAGGCATCAGGATCAGTGCTGAGAGTAGGAAAATCTGTGCTGTGGTTGTACATTATTCCACCTCATGCGAGGCCTCAGAGCAAGACAAAAGCCTGCTGCTGCATCCTGTCTTCTTACCTTAATTGTGTTTATGATCTCTTCTGCAGCAGCAGTTAATAACTGGAAGGCAAAGTCAGGGTTATTTTCTATTTTCATGAGGGTTCATCCAGTAGCCTCTGGACATATTCTGTCTGGACAGGTCCTATTTGGATCCTGTTTCTACAAGTCTCTTGGAATATGGCACTCGCCATCTTGATCCATGCTTTAATGTTTACATACAGAGAAAAAAAAAAATATGTGCTGTAAGATGGAAGATTTGTGGCTATGCTTTACGTATTTAATGCTGTGTTTCATGTATTCATGGACAAATGAAATACAGGAATATAATAACTTGTATACTAAAATGAATATGATATAGAGGACATGACAACAGAAACCTCTCTCTCATTATAACCTGGACATTATTAAGACTCATAATACTAATTATGACTGCAGAGTTCCACACATGATCTTCTAGCGTAAAGAAGTGCTAAGAAGGGAAGGAGACAGCAGGTACACGCATATGAATTGAGAAATCTATTGCTTGTATTTATAAAACTTAGCAAATACTGTGCCATATTGAAATTCAACTTAGAAAGATGCACGTATATGCAAAATAAAGTTTTCACAGGTTATTTAACACCATTCTTGACCTGAAATTTGAAAAAAAAAAAAAAAAAGAGAGAGAAAAATAGCGAACTGTTGTTGTGTTGTATTGTAGAATTTCCTCTTTACAGTTTCCTTTAAACCCCTGCTGTAATTCACCTCAGCAGTACTAAGGAGATAATTGATTAAGCCACTGGATTTAAATCATAATAATAAAGAACTTCCTGCAGTCTAACCTGGCTACATTTTATTTATTTGTTTTTCATAGGGAAAACAGGCATATCACACTTCGATTATTTTTTGCTCAAGTGCTGCATTAGGCTGACAAAATGCCCTGCAGTACAGTACAAAGATAAGCACAAAAATAGATACTTGGTCTTAAAACCTGAAAATATGAACAAATGTGCCTATCTTACTTAAAGAAAAGAATTCTTTTGGAGAAAGAAACAGAAAAATAATTAAGCAAAAGGTTAATACAAGAATGCAGAAAAATAAAGGAAACGGGAAAAACTTCTCTATCTTCTTATAAGATGTTGAACATACAGCTAATTGAAAAGACCTGGTTTTAATGTAAACATTTCTGGTGAAAGACATCTTTCTTCTACTTCTTATAAGCCCTGTGTAAAGCTATATAGGGCACTATGCCCAAAGGTTTCATTATTTTTAAGAGATGAAGCCGTATTACGGGAAATAACTCATAACCCAGTTTCAGAGCTCAGAGGCTACTTTGTGTTACTTGCTTCTTTTCAAACCTAATTTAAACAATGAAAATGACTCCGGATTAGCCCCATTTTAGACTGCCCTGATGAAAAACCGTCTCAAGAACACGAATCTGCTGCCAATATGGCAGTACTGTCAGAATCAGAGTTGTAATTCAAAAGTAAAAATAAAAATCTTACTGTCCGGCTCTGCGTGCAATCCCCAAACTCAAGGATTCCAGCCTCGCGTGAAAACCATTTTAACCCTGAGGCGAAAAAAACAAAAAAAGACCAAACTACCTTCTGTCCCCAGCACCACCGCTAAGGAACGGGGTGCCGCGGTGACGAATTTTTACGAAAAACACACTTTTTCGAGGAGGAAGAAACACAAGCCGAGAGGCAGCGCGCCGGGCGGCGGGGCGGGGCGGGCTCTGCAGCGCACCAATCAGCGCCCGCTGCGCTCCCATAAATAAGGGCCGAGCCGCCCGCCGCCAGCCGCTGCGCCCCGTTCCGCGCCGCGCCGACATGTCCGAGACTGCGCCCGCTCCCGCTGCCGAGGCGGCGCCCGCCGCCGCCCCGGCCCCCGCCGCCAAGGCCGCCGGCAAGAAGCCG
>NW_023303237.1:0-30849 GCF_011077185.1 Oxyura jamaicensis
CCTTCCCTCTCCTTCCCTCTCCTTCCCTCTCCTTCCCTCTCCTTCCCCTTCTTTTTTTTTTTGCATCCAAACATCCAGATGATTTCTGGTACTGTTTACGTGAATCAGTATATAGTTTATTTCAGACATCTGAATATCTTCAAACATTTTTTATCCTTCTCATTATTATTTTTTCACAAGGGACTCCTTTATTTTGCGATTACAAGTTATGATCTATGGTAATAATATTACTGTAAATACTTGATCCCATTATTTACATTTCTAGGTAAAATTCAAATAAAGCTATAAAGAGGCCAACCAAATGTACTTTTGGGGGTGGTCTAATCTTGAACTAATGACGTATTACCTTTGTGTGAAATTATGTGTGAAGTCTGATTTCACACTTCACTGATAAAATCTCCAGGAGTTGTTACCCATGTCATATATTGCCAAAACTACTAATTTTTCAAGGTAAACTAATGATGAAGTATTTACTTTAAAGGATTTCGTAGTTGCATGGTCAGCAACTTTTCTGCAAATAACTGCCTCTGTTGTTCCTTGTGAACTGTATAATAGATTATAATTTTCTCTTATTTGTTGTTGAGAGGCCTGTTTGACACACAGGGTACTTGGTAAGCCAAGGAGTACATGAGTGGCAATCAATTGTGTGAAAGCAATCTGTTTTCATGCACCTGGAACCAAAACTTTGAACTTCACCTACACAGATCATGTATTTATTAGTAAGTATAATAAGCAGATACAGTTTTCTAGCCTAAAATACCTGTCCAGTATTTTGGGTATATGCTTACCATGCATGCTGCTCACTGGGAAGTTTGTTTTTGGTGTCCCTGCAAATCTCTAACTACAGTCCTATACTCTCCTCAATTCATAAATGAAGGTAGCATGTAATAAAGTTTGTGGCTGGGATAATGCACACAGCATGTCTCCCAGTATCCCCTGGAACACCCAGGACTTTAGAATTATCATTGCCACTTCCAGTGGCTTGTTTCGATCATGTTTACATGACTCCTGGGGACTGCTCTTGAGAGCAGAAGCGGGGAGGTCACCTCCCACTGGGCCGCTGTGTTTCCAGGTGATAACTTCTCTGAATTATTGCATTCAGAACACCCTGCATGCTGCACCAGGCAACTGTAGGAAAGCCATTTTCCCCCAGTCCATTGCTGTAAGTTCAAGAAAGCCTTTTTGTCATTCATTCCAAGATATTTGTCTGCATCAAAGATTTCCTTATATAAGTGACTATGCTACATCAGTTTGATACACATGAGCCTGAGAACTGACTTAAGCACAAGTAAGAGATAGAATAGATTTGCAGATGGGGAAAGAAATTCTTAGCTCACTTCTGCACAACCATAAATTAGTCTAAGACCCATGTTAGCCACTTTTTGAAACAAGCAACTTGTGTGACTGTTGCTGAAGACTGCTGTTGCTAAGATCATGTGAACCATGTCTCAGCACTTCTGAGGTCATGTTGCAAGAACTCAATGGTAGTGCAGAGAACTGGCTGCTAAATGTAAGACGTGATGGGTCACTGCCATGGCCTTATGCTGGCATCTGATTTGTGCTACAGGGCATTAAGAAAGCCACTTCTGTGCTTTCACTTCAGGTTAGAGAGAAGAGTGCATCTTGTTGTAGAAACTGGCTAGACCTGACTCTCAGGCTGTGGTATCAATGTCGAATCCATGATGGGCCTTATCAGCATGGAGCTGGAGTTGATCTTTTTTTTTCTCTCCTGTGTCTGGAGTGTTGCTTAAGATTAAGTCACAGATACCCTGGTCACGCTTAAAAAGGATTATACATCCATCTAGATCACTGCTACTTATTGGATGAAAATTAGTCATGCACATCAAATGCACAACAAAAGTGGCTACTTCAGCTATGTGCATGTGTACCTCCATGACTACAAAGATCTGACATCATACTGAGTGGATAGGTACTTTTTTTTTTTTTTTTTTTCCATATAATATGTATTTGTTGCTGTGATACAACCTCACAACTGAAAGTCAGTCATCACAACAATTAAAGCCATACCTCAGTTTCTGCTGGCTGTCCTTATAGGGCTCCTTTCAGTAGCTCAAAGCCCTCTGGGGCTGTAAGATTTGCATAATTCCAGTATGGAGAGTGTGACTACAATCCTGATACACACCTCATTATCCAGAGACTGAGGAAAGCCTGTCAAGATGAAAGGCTCTGGGAACTCTGACAAGCTTTTCTCTCGCTGGCATTGGCATTGGTTCTGCCTCAGTCATGGTGACTCCAGGAGGGAAGGTCTGTACAAGTGATGGGATCTAAATATATAATGATGAGGTTATTCTTTCCCAGTATCTTTCAGCTCTGATATTTTATAGAGGAATCTCCCTGCCTGGCCTTGAAGGTTTCTGATGTTTTCCTCTGTCCTTTCAAATTACTTGTCGTTCCTTCCACTAAAGACATATCGTCTTCATCTCGCCTCAGTCACAAGAAAGGGTGTTCAGCTCTCCCACTGTGCTGGTTGCCACTTTATCCCACTTAATCTGCACCATAGAAAGTACATTTTCCAGCTTTTTGCAAACACACACAGACAGATCACTTGACTGCATATAAATGAGATTATCCTCAACAAAATAGATAAACTCCACTTAGTATACATGTTCATCAACTGTTTCCCCATCTCCCACACTCACTTTCAATGTTCCTGTCCCTCAGGCTCTTATTATTTGTCATGCTAAATCACATCCTAAAGCAGGAGAAACGAGAGCTGCTATATACAGAGAAAGTCAATAAACACCGGATAAAAAATCCATTCAGGATTCTCCAATTCAAAGACATCCCCTCTGACTCAGGGTGTCTCTGGCCTACAAATCATTAGGAGCTAAGGGATCATTTATACTCCTTTTTTTAAAAAAAAAAAAAAAAAATTAACTGGCCTCTGTCACAGATGGGGTATAGGCCCACAAGACAGTTTGTTGTTGTTGTTTGCTTGCTTGCTTGCCTTTTTTTTTTTTTTTTTTTTTTTTTTGGTGAATGACTCAGTTCTTGCAGTGTTATGATAACAAGTCGCTATCTAGAATGCATTACAAAGGGCAGCAAAATCTCAAGGCTGCCCCAGACATATTGCCCATTCATTTCTCCCTGCTCAGGATCCAGGATTCCCTAACTACAGAATCAAGTTCTACTACTACACCCTGTATTCCCCCTCTGTCCCCTCCCAGAGTTATGTGTCCCTGATACTGACCTTATCTGAGCATGAGCAAATGTCTCCCTCATCACTGAAGAGGCCATAACCAGGAACCAGGTGGTCCTGCCACCCTAGTGGGAAGGAAGTTACAAAAAAGAGAGCTAAAATCATTTTCGAGAATCACTATATTATGAGAATAAGTACTTGTTGTAAAATAATAATGTAAAATAATAATAATAATAATAATAAACTAATACTTTTTAAGTACAAGAATCCTTTACTTTTTCCTTAGTGTCAAAAGCAAACAAATATTTCTGTCCTTGTACAGTGATGTGGCTGACAGGAGTAACCCTTGAAAGCTTTTCCATGCACCCAAGCATACTAAAGCCTCTTTTATTCTAAAGAATTAATTAAAGAAAAAGCAGAGATTACACCTTTGTCTCCACTTAGGTTTTGGTACAACTGTTTATCCTACACTGTTTTTGTTTGTTTGTTTGTTCATTTTTTTTCTTTCCCTCTCTTTCTGCCGCCCTCCCATCAGAAGATCAGAAAGATCAGAAAATCAAACTTATTTAAGTGAACATGCATTAAATCTAGACAGCTGGTATCAGAATTACTCAAATAATCAGCAGGCCCTTTTCTCAACAGACTTGGGTTATGGGGACTAGGAGATTTCCTTCCTTGTAAAGGCCTCCTATTGCAGTTTGGATAAATCCACAAACACTAAAACCCACCTGGCTTCTCTCTACCTGCTACCTCTATAGAGCTGGACAGAGGCTAATCCCTGCCCATAGCTGCTCAATGCTGGCTTTGTTTCCTGGTCTTTAAATCATATAGTTAAATGAAAGGTGTTACAGACTTCTAAACTCAAACAGCACACTAGTTAAGCTTGTTATTCTGCTCTTTATTTCATGTACAAATCAACTAAAGATTCATTATATTTTCAGTATGTAAAAAAAAAAAAAAAATCTGTATCAGGAAGGCCAAGGTTTAGACTTTAATACACTTACCTACTTAACTACTTCCTCAGACTAGCATACACATAGAGTCACAGAATCACAGAACTGTAGGGGTTGGAAGGGACCTCAAAAGATCATCAGGTCCAACCCTCCTGCCAAAGCAGGTTCCTCAAAGCAGGTTCCTCAGAGCAGGCTGCCCAGGTAGGCGTCCAGATGGGCCTTGAATATCTCCAGAGAAGGAGACTCCACAACCTCTCTAGGCAGCCTGTTCCAGTGCTCCGTCACCCTCACCGTGAAGAAGTTCTTTCGCATGTCAGTGCAGAACTTCCTGTGCTCTATTTTGCGGCCATTGCCCCTTGTCCTATCCCCACAAACCACTGAGAAGAGGTTGGCTACATCCTTCCATCTCCCACCCCTCAGATATTTGTACCCATTGATAAGATCCCCTCTCGGTCTTCTCTTCTCCAGGCTGAACAGACCCAGGTGTCTCAGCCTTTCTTCAGAGGGAAGATGCTCCAGGCCCCATATCATCTTTGTGGCCCTCCGCTACACTCTTTCCAGGAGATCCCTGTCTTTTTTGTACCGGGGAGCCCAGAACTGGACACAGTACTCCAGGTGAGGCCTGACCAGGGCAGAGTAGAGGGGGAGGATCACCTCCCTTGACCTGCTGGCCACGCTCCTTTTAATGCACGCCAGGATCACATTAGCCCTCTTGGCCACCAGGGCACACTGCTGGCTCGTGGTCAACCTGTCGTCCATCAGGATCCCCAGGCAGGTTGCAGACAAAATACATGAAATAATAAAATGCCAGGACTTTTTGAATGTGCCCACACTGTACACAGAGATCTCACTCATCAGCCTGTGAAGCCAAATTCCTGGCTTCCTAGCTGTCTGATAGCAGGAGTGCTGAGTGACTGCCCTCACTTGTTTATTGTGGGGAAATAGGGGCACCAGCCAGACCTACCAGTGTCCCTGGCAGCCTGGGTGACCTCCTAACCAGGGACAGTGCCTCTCTGGCACCAGCACTTAGCTTGCACAGCTGCGAAGCATGTGCTATAAAAAACATAAGCTACAGCACAGCATTGAATACCTCTTCAAAACCCGTTTTTGCTGTCTTCTACAGGAAGCCTACATCACAGCCAACCTAATGCTACCTTGTGATACTCCTGCTCTAGAATGATGGCATAAACAGCACTATCTGGAGCAAGGACCTGTTTCACCCCCACAGCTCAGTAAAACTGGCAAGGCAGCATCCCCTAGCAAGAGCAACTTCACAAGGTGAATGACAAAACACTTTGGCCCTCAGTGATGGCACATGCCCAGCCTACATGGTATTTGGGTACCACTGTCACTGCCTGTGTGACAACAGAAATAAAAAAAAAAAAAAAAAAAAGGTTGTTATTGGGTTGCAACCCAAATCTACCTTGCATCTTATCTCATCAGCACCTGGGGTGTTACCCATCAGGGAGACATTAGACTGTGGACCTGCTCTGTATGCATGTACCAGCCCAAAGTCACTTTGTCCCCTGAGAAATGTCAAACACAGCTCTAACTGGAGGTAGAAGAGCATGTAGATTGATCGTATTGTTCCCTGCAAGCACTAGTGCTGCTCTTAGCAGCATTCACGGGGAGCACTGGCACAAAAGTAGAAAACAGTGGAGAGCAGAAAGGGTGCAGAATTGCCAAGGGGTTCTGGGGAGTAAGAGCAGGCTGCTCAGCATTGCTCTGTGTGGGCTGCTCACTGGTCTGAGCAGTCAGGCCTCTGTGCTGATGGAGACACTACTCTGAAAGGACAATGTCGTAGCACACTTTCTTGGTTACATTCACTGTTATTAAATGAAGGTAGAAGAAAAGTGCTGACAATTTGAGTGCAAAGGAGTTCTTTGGGGAGTCATGGATGGCTGAGCTTCTGTTAAAGTTGCTTACCTATCAGAGACAGCTTGCCTCAGGGCCTGACATTCTTGATCTCTGGCTGGTGACTACATTCAAAGCATGCCAGGGTGGTCCAGAAGTTCCTCTGTCAAATGCCTTACTTTAGTTTTAGAAGACCAAAGTTCTTTAAGACATGAATAATACTGTTCTTTGATAGCTGACTGACAATGAAGACCATTTCTTCACTGGTGTGTGAGAAAAGTAAAAATATTTTAATCTAGTCAGCAGTGAAGGCTCCTGTATGGTACGGAGCAAAGTGCATCTTTTTTCTCCGTTGCTCCAGGGGAAGGTTTTGGCCTCCAAAATTTTGTTGCTTATTTTCCTTTCCCCTATGGACAGCACCAAGAAAGGCATCCTTCCCTGTTCCTCTATTGCCATATCCAGGTTAAGGACTAGGTTTTCAGTTCCAAAATGACATGGCATAGCAATGATGCAGGGGAGGCCTCACTAAGTGCCCCATCCCTTAACCAAGAGTACAGGGAGGAGTGTGCAACATTCCAGGAAGCTGAGTCTACAGAGACAGTCACCCACTGCCTTACCCTACTTGTCCTGCCCACTACAAATGCTTAGCCTTATGCTGGCTTAAAAAAGCCCTTCATGGCCTCATTACACCTGGGAGTCTTAACAACAGCATTGGCAGCAACATTGGTATTATGTAGGCAAAGACTTGCCGAACTGCAATGAGTTTGTAGTTTGGTAGGTACTACTTTAAAATTGCTTAGTAAAGGGTTAAAAAGCTGTTAAACTGTGCTGGCTGGTTGGATCACAAGAGTTATTACATTTGTAACTCGGATAAAGGATGAAGTCACTGAGGGCAAGTAAGACATGGGTGTAACATTGTAATATGAGAGTAATCACGGTTGCAGGGAGTATTTACACCTCATTCCTGGGGAACATGTACACAGGAGTGCAGCACATGGCGTAAAGACCCTCACCTAAATCTCCTGAAATTGTTGCGTGGAGGAAAGGAAGAGGCTGTGCTGCTCAGGCATACCCACTG
This sequence comes from Oxyura jamaicensis, assembly GCF_011077185.1. NCBI lineage: Eukaryota > Metazoa > Chordata > Aves > Anseriformes > Anatidae > Oxyura > Oxyura jamaicensis. The sequence continues at coordinate 7,046 of NW_023303237.1, forward strand.
TGCTTTCTCCAGCTGTCTAAGAAAGATCCATCACAGGACTCTCCTACAGCTGGTAGAGTAGCCCATGAACCATGTTTGCATGGCTAGCTCTCATGCTAATGCCTCCTAACCAAATTCCTTGAGAACAACTTCCATCTTACCCTGCATTATTGCACACATATCTAAATATAACCCAGAGATCATTTTCTGAGGAACTAGTACTGGCAGGTCCTAAACTGGAGATGGGAATGTTTGATAGTTCTCACATGCTGCACCGTCTCTCGGCTGTGGTTCGTGTCTCCTCGCTTACGCCAAGAGGTCTTAATAGAAAAACACAAAAGTTGGACAGAGATGGGTGTCTGAAGGGAAGTGACTTGTAGTGTTCAGATTGCAATCATGTACTGGTTTGTGATGTAGTGTAGCCTGCTGGGCTGCCCATGAAGTGAGAGGAATTGAAGTCATTCAGATATAGCAGATATTACAGTGATGATCTCTCCAAAGGCAGCTCTGGAGATCCTGATGTCATTCTCCTCCTTTTTTTAATGAATGAAGGAGTCTACCTCCCTCCACTCTCCTTATTGGGAAAGCCAAACTGCAGGCAAGAGTTTAGGTAGAGCCTCTTGTTGAGGTCTTTCTATAACAAAAGATGCCTAAAATGACTAACATGCCTAAAATAAGATTTTTTTTTTTCCTTTTTCTCATTTGCTCACTTAGAGGTGAAACTGTGATTCCTGCTTTCTTTAGAATCCTTCACCACCTTTTTTATTTGCCTGGTTAAATTTCTCCGTTCCTTCTTACCTATCTGTTCTGACTGTGGAGCAAACTCTTTTTCAAACTCCCAAATGCATTATAACTTTCCAAAATATTGGTCCTGCATGTATATCTTTCACATAGAGATGATGTGTTCCAAACATCAGTTCTGTGTTGCTGAGGTTATTTTCCACCTTTGCTGCAGAACCTAGTGTTATCCCCATGTCATGATATTTCTGAAGTTACTTCATCTTATTTTAAGGTTACAAGCTATAACTGTTGTAGATCAGAAGCTGCTACTCATATTATTAGCTGGCCCTGCTGGGAAAGGGAGAGGGTAGCAAGTGCTGGGAGAAAAGCTAGGCAGACAGCCCCCAATAAACACAGATCAACACCTTGTGAAGCCACTACTGAAGGGTGCAATATTTAAATCTGCTTCACTGAAGGTTACTGAAGTTAATGCACATGAGTTCAAAATAACAAGATTGGGCAGGAACAGTTTTCATTCTGCGGGCACGTCATACATGATCTACACCTTTCTTCTGTCTTGATGTGCTGTGAAGTCTCTTGGCAGCTGTTAAATGTCATCTCCAAGCCCTGCTAGATATTGCCCTATGTAATCAAGTCACTGGAACATCTTATTCATTGGTTTATGAGCACACGTGGAAAATGAGCTAACAAAAATTCTTATTTTACTTCAATTTTGGTAACTCACTGAGGTATGTCTTCAATATCCACATTCACTCTGATATATTTCATTCTTATATCCTTATCTTGTGCTGAATAATTTTTACAAACAAGATCTAGAAAGCTCCAGTGAGATACCTCCTTCTATCACCTTCCTCTTGTAACATTACAGAGCTCAAATGCACTTTTCCTGCATAGTTTTGTCTTCTAGGATGCAGGTTGCATTGTTTATCTTTATAGTATTTGGTTTACGGTTTTTTTTTTCAGTGAAACCCAAATTAACAAAAAACTAACATTTTCATGTTGTATACACGTTTAGTATTGACAAAACAGCAGCTGTAAATGAAAAAAAAATGAGGTGGAAATAGAATTACACTTATCTAAAGCTAAGCATTCATACAATTTGAAATTTTGGTTGCCAATATCTGCATAAATTGTGTTTTTATTATGTGCTATATCTAGTGACATCAAAGAAAATGAGAAAGCTAGGTCAAAGTGTAGTATTTGTGTGATTCTTAAATAACTATTAAAAGGCAATGGATAATATATTTCTTTATAATCAGGTACAGATTCAGTAGTATTATTCCAGAACTCCATCCTGTTTTCAGCAGATTACATGATCTTCAACCAGATATCAATATTGATTGAATTCTTCCTGGTTCTTTAGGAGTGAACTATGGCCTACCACTCCCCTAATTGAAACCCAGGTTATCACAATGAGTTCTTGTCAGGAAAGCAGTTCCTCATTTCTATGACTGTAAAATGCACAATAAAGAATTAGCTGGGCTTTTTTTCTTTTCTTCACTTTTTCTTTCTTTCTTTCTTTCTTTCTTTTTTTTTTTGAGTGGAAGAAGCTTCAGCATTAGCTTTATTGAAACCTTTGTCTGCATACACTGTGTGAGAGGTACAGAAAAAAAAAAAAAGTAACGTGGTTTTAAATTTTTCAGCTATTATAGAAAATACAAAACAAGATAATGCTTTCTGGGCAGAGTAAGAACCTAACTACATAACTGCAATGTTAGGCCCTCCACATCTTAAATTACTAGAGACACAAAAGTAATATCAATAAAAATAACCAGAAGTTTAGGAGATTGCTTTCTGTTAGAAAGCTGCTGTTTTGTAACGTAGGGTATTGAGTTACTTGAAATAGAAATGCAACATGAAAAAAAATATATATTGATCTTTTAAATAATTAGTACTAAAATTCATATGGAAAACAAACAAAGGAAAAAAAGCACAAGGCAGCAGGGTAAGTTTGCCTCCTATCTAGTAAAATCAGGAAGACAAAATAAAACAGCTACATGTTCATAGATTTCCAAACATTAACAAATTGCTTATGGCTGTATAATAAGTGCAGTAGGAGGTAGTATGAGACACTATTTCAATAGACTTTAGCGTTTTAGGAGGTAAAACACATGGTCAAAGGAACCGGTTCTTAATCCATATTCAGAGCTGAAAGAGGAGTCTGTGTTACTTCCTCCTCTTCAAAATCAATTTAAACAGTCAAAATAGCTTTAAATCGGCAGATTTTGGTTTGGACCACAAGAAAACCCTCTAAAGAATCACACATAGTCGTTGCTGTGACATTTATGTCGAAAGGAAATTTTTAATTTGCAATGAAAAACAAAAGTTTCTCTCTTCAGAGGTCTCTCCAGCAGCAGCACACGGGATTTCTGGCTTCTCCTTTATCTCAGGATGCGTGTCCGCGGCTGGAAACTCTCCCGAACGCAAGTACCTGGTCTTCTCTTCCCTCCCCGGGGAGATGGGGCGATTTGGTGGCAGAAATTCCGAGGAAAATACACTTTTGTTAGTCCAAAGAAACACAAATCGAGCACACCGAAGGGCTCCCCGGCCGTGCAGCGGGGCGGGCTCTGCAACGCACCAATCACCGCGCGGCTCCTCTCTAAAAATACGAGCATCTGACCCGCACCAGCCCAATTGTGTTCGCCTGCTCCGCAGAGGACGCCGCCGCGATGTCCGAGACTGCTCCCGCCGCCGCTCCCGATGCGCCCGCGCCCGGCGCCAAGGCCGCCGGCAAGAAGCCGAAGAAGGCGGCGGGCGGCTCCAAGGCGCGCAAGCCCGCGGGCCCCAGCGTCACCGAGCTGATCACCAAGGCCGTGGCCGCCTCCAAGGAGCGCAAGGGGCTCTCCCTCGCCGCGCTCAAGAAGGCGCTGGCCGCCGGCGGCTACGACGTGGAGAAGAACAACAGCCGCATCAAGCTGGGGCTCAAGAGCCTCGTCGGCAAGGGCACGCTGGTGCAGACCAAGGGCACCGGCGCCTCCGGCTCCTTCCGCCTCAGCAAGAAGCCCGGCGAAGTGAAGGAGAAGGCGCCCAAGAAGCGGGCGGCCGCGGCCAAACCCAAGAAGCCGGCGGCCAAGAAGCCCGCCAGCGCCGCCAAGAAGCCCAAGAAGGCGGCGGTGAAGAAGAGCCCCAAGAAAGCCAAGAAGCCGGCGGCCGCCGCTACCAAGAAAGCAACCAAGAGCCCCAAGAAGGCCGCCAAGGCTGGCCGCCCCAAGAAGGCAGCGAAGAGCCCGGCCAAGCCCAAGGCAGTGAAGCCCAAGGCTGCCAAGCCCAAAGCTGCCAAGCCAAAAGCAGCCAAGGCGAAGAAGGCGGCGCCCAAGAAGAAGTAAATTATCCCAGAAGAGTCCTGCTGTACATATTTTGTTATCCAACGGCTCTTTTAAGAGCCACCCACACTTTCCCTAAAGGAGCTGAGGCACCGAGGTCGTCAGTCACCTGCAACAAGGATTCAGAAATTCGTAAGTCGTCAGAGGTCAATTGTCTCTTTCCCCTGCGATTTCTGAAGCGAACCCTAACGAGCAAGGTATAGCGCGGCGGCTTTTAGGGAAGTGTAGACTTGTGCATCTTTTGCCGAGTAATTGGTTTGACTGCCATGACGAAATGTTTTATAATGATTTGATAAAAATCGGTTGTAACTTTTTTTAAGTATATATTTTGTAACAAAAGTAATGGATTTGCCAGGCACGCTACTACTGAGCCATGTCTAATGTGTTGTATTTCTGAAGGTGCCTCCTTAAATGCTTCTGTGTACTACGGGGGGAGGAGGGGAGGCTTTTCTTACCGCCCCGAAAACAGCCGTGAGCTCTCCAATTCCTTTTGTCCCTTTTGAGAAAGAAAAGGAGCTTTAGGTATTGGAAAAGCCCGCCCTGACCAAGGATTGGCCAGCGCCGAGCCCAGCCCGCTGCCCCCTTCCCCCTCCCCGCGCGCTTCTCCGGAGAAGATCGCGGCTGGTGCGGCGGCTGCTGCCGCTCGTAAGGAAGGAAAAGGCGGAAGGGGGACGGGGACGGGACGGAGGCGGGACCTCACACCGAAGTGGGTTGTTGTCGCTTTCTCTGGTTTAAGAACTAAAAGTATTGTGTCTCGTCCCAGAAAGAACTTATTTTGGGAGAACATTATAGCACGACGTTGTTAACGAAAACATGGAAAGCGTTGCTACTATGGCCCATACAAAGATACCGATAATAAACATATGAAAAAAAAACAGAACGGGTTGAGTAGTTCATGCAACTGCGTAACTGTATTACGGATTACTGAGCTCTTTTATGATTTTGTGGGTGGCTCTGAAAAGAGCCTTTGGATTATTGTCTCCAGATGTGACAACGTGCAGCCTTTCCGTTGCATTCACTTGGCCTTGGCCTTGTGGCTGTCGGTCTTCTTGGGCAGCAGCACGGCCTGGATGTTGGGCAGCACCCCGCCCTGCGCGATGGTGACCTTGCCCAGCAGCTTGTTGAGCTCCTCGTCGTTGCGGATGGCCAGCTGCAGGTGGCGGGGGATGATGCGCGTCTTCTTGTTGTCGCGGGCCGCGTTGCCCGCCAGCTCCAGGATCTCGGCCGTCAGGTACTCCAGCACGGCCGCCAGGTACACCGGGGCGCCGGCGCCCACCCGCTCCGCGTAGTTGCCCTTGCGCAGCAGCCGGTGCACGCGGCCCACGGGGAACTGCAGCCCGGCCCGCGACGAGCGCGACTTGGCCTTGGCCCGCGCCTTCCCGCCCTGCTTCCCGCGCCCAGACATCGCGGCGAGCCGCTCCGCACAGCAGCCAGCGGCTGAACGCAGCGCAGAATCGGCGGCACTCGGCTACACCCCCGCTATGGGCCGGAGCCCCCGCGCTGATAGGCTGACACCTAGGGCTTTGCCGAGCAGCCAATCAGAGGCCGAATCCAATTCAGACCAATAAAGAACGGCTGTGGAGGAAGGATGATGCGTGGTCGCGTTCTGACGAATGACAGAAGGCAAAAGGAATGCTGCTCATTTGCATAGGGGCGGTATAAATAAATGGCCCGCGGGCGCTTCCCCCTACGTTCGTTCTCCTGTAGTCAGCTGAGTGCAAGCCGCTCTCTGAGACAGTCCTGTCGCCAGCAATGCCCGAGCCGGCCAAGTCTGCGCCCGCGCCCAAGAAGGGCTCCAAGAAAGCCGTCACCAAGACGCAGAAGAAGGGCGACAAGAAGCGCAAGAAGAGCCGCAAGGAGAGCTACTCGATCTACGTGTACAAGGTGCTGAAGCAGGTGCACCCCGACACGGGCATCTCGTCCAAGGCCATGGGCATCATGAACTCCTTCGTCAACGACATCTTCGAGCGCATCGCCGGCGAGGCGTCGCGCCTGGCGCACTACAACAAGCGCTCGACCATCACCTCGCGGGAGATCCAGACGGCCGTGCGGCTGCTGCTGCCCGGCGAGCTGGCCAAGCACGCCGTCTCCGAGGGCACCAAGGCGGTCACCAAGTACACCAGCTCCAAGTAGAGCGCCGCGGATCCTGTTTTTAACCCAAAGGCTCTTTTCAGAGCCACCCACCTTTTCAATAAAAGGGCTGCATAGTTACATAAGGGGGGATGGGGGGGGCGATTCTAGATGTGACTTGGTGTGATCTTCCTTTACCGTCCTGAAGTTACAGTTAAAACTAATTACGGTAAAAAAAAAAAAAATAATAATAAAATAAATAAAAATAGCTAGTTCTGAGTACCAGGAAATGAAAAGGTGTTTTTTTTTTTTTTTTTTTTTTTTTTTTTTATGTATGTGGAAGTAATGTATTTATTGTAAATTTTTCTTATTATTATTATTTTTTCCCCCTAGGTGAAACTCTTATGGGTTTACTTTTTTAACTGTTGTTTTGTTGTTTTTAAATTTACATATTTATTGTACAATGCATCCTGATCAATGTCCGGTTTCAGTTTCCCTACGATTTTCAGGTATCTGCTGCAAATGTAAGGAAAACTTTGCGTAGATGATTAACTCTCGAAAGCGAATTTAATTACATTGTTAATGGAAGCTCTGCGTACAGTGTTGTAGCTGCTGTAACGACGTCTACCGCTTGAGGGTGCCTCAGTTCGTATATATTTCAGAGTTGAACTGAAGCAGGTGTCCAGAGTGCACTGTAATGTAAAAACTTAAATAGTAAGAATTGCTTTCTTGATAAGCTGTTAATCGCTGTTACTAGCTATCAGCCTCCACATCTAAAAAAGCATATAATGGTTAATAAAACAGTCTTTTTTCCTAAGAGTTACTTACCTTCAGCAATTTTCTTCTGTACATGTGAATTTTGCAGTAGTTTGCACAGCTTCTCCCTACATCTTCTTTAGGAGAGAATATTCTCCTCATAAATGCCAAGTGAAGATGAATATTATTGCATATGTACTTCATGTTTCCTATATTTATATCTCAGTTATAGTGAAATGATTAAGAACTTCAAAATTAGCCACTGTGTATCATGAGTTTATTTTAGTTACTGAGCAACCCTGAAGTCTTTCATTCCTCAAATCACTGTTTTTCTGAAGTTCCCCATCATGTATATTCTTTGGTAATTAGACATTGCTGCAAATGCTGATCTGAGCCATAATCATCCTCTTCCCCAAATGGATCTGAATAATCCTTAATTCCAAACGTTAACTTGTAGTCTCATCAGCACACTTGGCCCCCTACAAGGACTGCTGAACCCCAAAGTTAAGCTTTCAGGTACTGACTGTTGTTTGGTAGTGCTGGTACAGAGGCAGTCTCTTACATTGGTCACTAAGGTACTGGAATTAATTTCAGCTTGAAGGCTGATGGGCGACATCTTGGATTGGATTTTGGACATCTGATGGTAAGAGCCACACTCCCTGTTCTGCAGTTTCAAACTGTGTCTGGAGATCCACTCTCAAAGCACCTTAGTATAAACTCTGACATACTTTTCATTTTCTGGGCCTCTCTATCCATCCAGTACTTAAAAAGTTGAATAAAATATGCTGTGTTCCAGTCTCTAGGCTCTTATGTAATGGAATATGTGGGTGGCTAGAGAGGGAATTTAGAAAGTATCTAAAAGCGCTCATATTTTGACAGTGGTGATGATCATTGGAACAATTTGTCAGGAGCTATTATTCTTAGTAATCAGTTATGTAAAAGTCAATTTCATTCCTGTTGTCCTTAAATAAATAAATAAATAGATAAAAACCTTAGTTTAAACTGCACCTATCACAAGAGCCCAGCGGTGCATTTTGTCCCCCTAACTCAGGAATCCACAAGCATTACTACAACCTTTCCTGTCTTTGTATGCTGGCTGCTTCATTTATGTAGCTTTCACATAAATTTTGTGTGATCGTTCTTTCTGTCTCTCTATTTTAAGACTGTTCAGTATATACAATGAGACTGTTTCAGTATGTGCAGTTCTTGCCAGAGTCCTGAAGTTTGTCTCCAGAGAAACTATTGTTTATGATTTCTTCTTCCAATTGGTATTTAAATCTCAGAAACATTATTGGGCTATAATGTGAACAAAGCATTTCAACCTGCACACATGCATCCTCAGATCTATTTGGAATCCAACCTTTGTTCTGTATCCCAGTGCTGAGACCCAAGTCACTGCAAAGATAAAACCCAGATACTGTGGACAATGGGTACGTGCTTTTTTCACCAGCAGCAGTAGCAGTAGGATTTAGGCTAGGCAAGAATAGCAAACGTAACAATTTAATTCCACAGGAGGATGAACACTGAAAATTAATCAAGACGATAGTGTGAATATAAAATCACATGATGGTGCATTCATACATCTTTCATGTCATTTAATATTTACTATTCAGTTCAAAGCAATTTTCTTTGTCTTATATGAGACATTTTTTCTCAGATTGTATTGCCCAGGAATGGTAGGGTGGCATAATCTTAAATACATCACACAGTACAGGAATTGCTATAAACCATGATCTTTAAACAGGCCATTTATACCATATTTTTTTTCTACTGTCTGTGCCTGTCTTCAAAATATCTCTCTATTCACAGCAACAGAAATACAGGGTATATTTATTTTTCTTTATACAAATGTTGTAAAAATACTTTTTTTTTTTTTAATCAGTACTTTCTATATGAAATGGTCAGAGTTACGCTGTTATTTATGCCTGTAGTGTATTATCAGCCACAATGATCTATAAAGAGAACAATCTAAATAGTCAAAAAATGCCATTGTCTTACTTTTTTCTTTTCAATAGACTAGTAGAGTTTGTAGCATTTTTGGAAATACATACCTTCTCTAGATCAGTATACCCACAGTAAATTTTGTATTTATCAAACATTATGGGTTAAGCAAAATGAAACAATTTTTTTTTTTTGTCTTTTTTTTTTTTTTTTTTTTTGGCTAAAGTTAAATACACCACCTAGAATAACAATGTTTCTCTGATTACCTGTTGAGGCACTAAATTGGAATAAGTTTCAGAAATGATAAATAAAATGACTGATGTCACAGAGCTGATCCAAAAACTGAACAAAACACATGCCTGCTATAACAATTTTATACTACTTCTTTTTTTGTTTGTTTGTTTTGAGTAAGTCAATATTTGCTCACCTAATTATCAACTCAAGTTGTTTGTCCTAGTGGGCAGAGACTATTTATTATTAAACATAGTGACAATTATTGCTATTTTATTCTAGCCACTTTCTAAGTCTTTATTTTCCAGTTTTATGAAGAAAGAGTATATTTCAAAATAACTAGCATTAAGAGAGAAATTAATAGCAGGAGGAATGGAAAAAAGATTTGGTCTTATTTATACTTTGATTTAATGCTTTTGATCAATAATGAGAATATGACTAGTTCAGATTTTAAATGAAAATATGGAGTCCTCAGCACCAAAAATGTGATCTCTGGGTTGTGCTGTATCTAAACAAGGGACAGCTCAAGACATAACACAAATCTCACTACATAAAATGTCTGGAAGTAGAGAGGAATCCAGCTGGGAATGCCTCTTGTTCACATACATACAAGGAGAGAAGAAACATAAAGAGCAGAGCAACTCTGTCCTTAGGGACAGGGGTCACAGAAACAGGCCTACATCAGTTCAAAACAACCTCTGGAAGTCATCTGCTGCATTATTATTTTTATTACTATTTATTACTGTTACTATAATTTTGTGGTTGCAAGTAATTTGTACTTCATGATTCTTCCTCCTGCTTCCATCAGAGAGGTTTCAAAAATATTCCTTGTAAAAAATTACGTTGAACTTTAACCAAAATAAATTAATTCAATTTATTTTTGACAAACACAGACACATGCACTACCATTGTGCAGCATCAGAGATATGAAGAAATGCATACCTCTCTAGTGTGCATTCACTTTTCCATTTGCAGCAAGTAGCAACCACTGCGATGCCAACCCATTTGTTCTCTGTTCTGCAGTTAGTGTGTTGTTGGTTTTTTTTGATCATTACTATAGGAATGAGATATCCCCAGTCTTTCTACACATCAGAATAGTTCCTTGAATAGGACAGCTCCCGCTGTGCTCTGCACAAGACCAGGCTAACAGCACTGCAGGCAAATACGGCTGCCTGGGCTGAGCCGAGCTGGCTTTAAAAGCCCAGTTTATTCAAATCTGTTTCACTCCCTGCGCAGAGAAACTCGTAAAGCCTGCTGTTTGAAATCATCGACACAAAGCCCATGGAAGAACAGAGCTGGCCACACGGTTGTAATGCACATTTAGGTCTTGGAGGAAAGAGCAGGCCAGTTACCTAAGCTAGAGCAGTTTTAGTTTTACACTGCTACTTAAATGTCACAAAACCCCATGGAAAAACAGCGTGTGTTGTACTGCAGGTTTATAATAGCAAACGTCAATTGCATGTTTATTGATACGGACAAAAATCAGACATTGATATGGTCTAAAATGCTGATAAAAACAATCAGAGCGATTAACCCTTGTGAAAACACCAAAAAGGCAGAGGAGTCTTCAGCAGCTCTTTAATTATGCATAATTTTCCACTTGAGAACATTTGCATGACAGAACTGATGTCTCAGGAGGAAATGGTTCAGGGCTTAAGGAACAGCGGACATCAGGAAGCTTCAGAACAAAGGGGGGTTATTTACAGTTTTTGTCTGCCCTTCGCTGAACTCCCCGACCCTTTTCTTGCCCTTCCCAGGCGTTTCTTGCAACCTCGGGCTTTTCGAATGCTTGGGCCCCGAGTCTCTTCCCGCTTGTCGCCTTGCATCGGCCCGAGCTGTGCCCTGCTGGCTCCTCCGGCTCGTCCCTGGAGGCCGCCGGCCCCCTCCGCCCCAGGGTCGGACCGGTCCTCACAGCCCCGGAGGGGGGCCAGGCCGCTCGCAGCCCCGGCTCGCCCGGGGTGCTGAGTCCTCCGTGACTCCTTCTGGCAGGCATTCGATCCTTCCTCCTTCTTTTTGCCTCTTCAGAAACCAAGGTGACGGCAAGGAAGCAACCGATAATTTCTCCGGGCCCTTTGGTGAGGAGGCTGAGTGTTCACGCTCACCTTATAAGAAATGTTTTCAAAAATAAAACAAAAATCCATCCACTTACCCAGTTCTGGAAGTTCACATTCATGAAGCAACTCCACGGAAGTGTCTGGCTGTACAAAATGCATTTGAGGCCTGACACCCTCCATAGTTCAGACCTCACACAGCCCTACAGGCCTATTTACCGTTTTTAAGGCTCTGTTTTCCGAATATATGATTGGAAACTACAGATATATAACGCAAAAATTAATTATGCTACAGGAAACTAAGAGGGACATTTACAAGAATAATTATGAATATCATATCTTCCACACCTTTGCATTTGAACTGTTGATCCTAGAGTATTCATTTATAAGGTAAAGAAATCCCAAAGGTTGTTCTTCTGAAAGTCTTCTATGGTGTAGGAGCTAGAATTAAGATCCTCTCACACAACATCGGGATGATCCAGGTGTACCCAATAGGGTTCACAGGGCCCCTCCTGCATTTCTGCTGCAATCCTCAGTGGCCGATACAAAGACAAATTCACACCGTGGAACAAACAGATGGGGAGTGGAGACTTTCCTCCCCCGGACTGGGAAAACATTCCCAAGTCAATTTAAGGAAAGCTAAAGTCAATTAACACCAGGTGTGCAGATATGTTAGACCACATCTTTCTTGGGAAGTACCTGGGGGTAGAGGAAGCGAAATCGGAGGAGCCTCGCTGAAGCCAGGAGAACGACGCTGGAGGCAAACAGAGCGACCCAACAGAAAACGCTGAAACAGCCATAAGGGCGCATCGCGTCCCGCTCGGAACCCGACAGCCCTTCTTCGAGCCGCTACCGAGGACGGCCGGGAGCTCGGAGCTCGCCGCGCGTTCTGGGCAAGACGCGGCGCATCCGGCCGGGAGCGATGGAAAAACGAAACCGAAAGCGGCGTGGACAGCGGGGCGGCGGCAGCCTTCCTCCACCTGAAAGCCCCAGCCAGCTCCACCAAGCAAGCTACGGGCACTCGCTCACGTAACAGCGTTAATGAGCCGATAAAAAGGAAAGCACCAAGGGGCCTGAGGCAGGGAATGATAACCCTTCCCCTGGGAAAGAACTAGTTCAGAGGCAACACCAGGACCGCATGTTATTGTTTGATATGTTTTTATTTTGTTAGTGGTTTTTTTTTTGTTTGTTTTCATTCCCTCCTCCGCTTGAAAACGCATTGCCCGTGAGAGGCTCCATACCCCGGGCACACGCAGCCATCCAAGGCTGTGGGACCCCAGTGCTAAATGGGTAAACACCACAACCCTAGTAGAGCTCATGCAGCACCCAGGCTGAATGTCTCAGCCCTGCGTTTGACAGGCAAATCAAGGAAAAAATATTACAGAATAATGCAACGATTTTATTATGTATTACCCTGTAGTTACAGCCATATGGAGACTTTACAGCAACACTAACATGCATTTCATGAAACGTGCAGCAAAAGTTTAACACCTTGAAAGATTTTTTTTTTTTTAAATGTGGGGTGGAGTAGAAAAGTCACAAAAGTAACTATCACCACCCAGGCAGACAGGTAGTGGTAGGACAAATGCTAACAAGAAACAATTTACACTTAAGCACCAGCATTCATTAGAAAGAAACAAATCTACAAAGCATGATTCAACTCTTTGTGAATTTGTGGGTGGCTCTGAAAAGAGCCTTTTGTGGTTAGTTCCAGATTTGTCATAGATGCGTTCACTTGGCCTTAGCCTTGTGGCTGTCGGTCTTCTTGGGCAGCAGCACGGCCTGGATGTTGGGCAGCACCCCACCCTGCGCGATGGTGACCTTGCCCAGCAGCTTGTTGAGCTCCTCGTCGTTGCGGATGGCCAGCTGCAGGTGGCGGGGGATGATGCGCGTCTTCTTGTTGTCGCGGGCCGCGTTGCCCGCCAGCTCCAGGATCTCGGCCGTCAGGTACTCCAGCACGGCCGCCAGGTACACCGGGGCGCCGGCGCCCACCCGCTCCGCGTAGTTGCCCTTGCGCAGCAGCCGGTGCACGCGGCCCACGGGGAACTGCAGCCCGGCCCGCGACGAGCGCGACTTGGCCTTGGCCCGCGCCTTCCCGCCCTGCTTCCCGCGCCCAGACATCGCAACGACTCCAACGAACTCCGCACGCAGCGACCTGCCCAGGGCCCCCCCCGCCCCTTTATATTCAGCTCGGGCGGACCGCCGGCAGCAGCGCTGATTGGCTGCGGGGGAGGCTAAACGCCGGCAGCCAATGGCAGCGCGAATCCAAAGGCGCCCAATCCCGAAGGCTGGCGTTAGGTGACGACACGAAGCCAAACTTCCAGCCAATGGCGGCGCGGAGCGGTGGAGCCGCTGCTCTGCATCGCGCCGCTATAAGAGCGGCTGCGGTAAGGACGGTGCAGCAGTGCGGTGCTGTGACTGGGTGCGATAGCAGTGCTGTTTGTTGCGAGACACTGATCACCATGCCCGAGCCGGCCAAGTCTGCTCCCGCGCCCAAGAAGGGCTCCAAGAAAGCCGTCACCAAGACGCAGAAGAAGGGCGACAAGAAGCGCAAGAAGAGCCGCAAGGAGAGCTACTCGATCTACGTGTACAAGGTGCTGAAGCAGGTGCACCCCGACACGGGCATCTCGTCCAAGGCCATGGGCATCATGAACTCCTTCGTCAACGACATCTTCGAGCGCATCGCCGGCGAGGCGTCGCGCCTGGCGCACTACAACAAGCGCTCGACCATCACCTCGCGGGAGATCCAGACGGCCGTGCGGCTGCTGCTGCCCGGCGAGCTGGCCAAGCACGCCGTCTCCGAGGGCACCAAGGCGGTCACCAAGTACACCAGCTCCAAGTAGAGCGCTGCGGATCCTGTTTTTAACCCAAAGGCTCTTTTCAGAGCCACCTACGTTCTCACTGAAAGGGCTTTAATTTCCATTAAATATTACCAAGAGCATATTCTCTGAAATTAAGTACATCTTCAATGTGGATGATTTAATAGTCATTGTGTTATAGCTATAATTTTATCTCCTGGTCCTGACACCTTATTAGTTGCACTCTAACTTACTGCTTTCTATGCCATAGTCATAACTTGACTGTACTAGCTTCATTACCACTACCCTTTACTGCACTCTTCTGGGCTACACTGTTACTTGTGTCAATTCTTGCACATGTGTGACACTGCTCAATGAGCATCCCTAGTTCGTGCAAAGGCAGAAAGGGGAAGTCGTGTCGATGCTCATTTGTTTGGTCTTGCTCCTGTATCATCGGCTTTACTTTAGCAGTAACGTACATAACCAAATATACTTAAACTCTTTGAAATCCTTAACAAATCCAATAAGAAAACATTTATTTTAGACTTAAAACATACGTTAGAGGATTTTATTAGGTATTTCATAATATTTCTCTATTCTAAGGTTGCTAATGCAAGACCATGAATTATTTTAGGGTGGAATAGTATTCATATTCAGATGGATGAGGTCTAACGCTTACTTTTTGTGATTTCCTAGCCCCTACTGCCCCCTGACGGGCTTTCCGGAGTTTTTTGGGCACTGTATGTTTTATAAGGTCAAGTAACAGATCTAATCTTCAGTGGAAAAACTGCAACAGCAGAATGAAAAAAGAAATATGTATTTAAGGTGGTCTCGAAAGGCATTATGCAAGCTAGCTTTACAGGACAGAGAGCATTGACGAAGCCTTTCAAATGTGGGTGGCTCTGAAAGGAGCCATGAGTCAAAAAGGAACGATACGGGAGCGATGTACCTGAGCTGGTGTACCTGGTGGCCTTGGAGACAGCGTGGTCGGCCAGCTCGAGCCGCACGGCCATACGGACCTCCCGCGAGGCAATGGGCAGTGCCCGGGCTGGCACAGCCGCCACCCGGGGAGAGCCCCCGGCTCACGACGTGCGGAGCCGGGAGGTTAAATCCTAACGGAGGAGGTTAATTGCCTAACAAGGCAATTTGAGCCCGTGCGGCGTCGCTCCCCATTGGCCGGAATGACAGCAAACCCCACCGGCGAGGGCTGTGTCACTCATTGATGAGAGACATCAGGGGAGGGAGGGCCCTAGCCCATGCCCGGAGATGTTAGGGTGTTTATTACCCACAGACGTTACCGTTAAGGGGGTGTAGGGTTGTTTTCCGGATGAAAATTGGGATGCAGCAACACCAAGCAGTCTCAAAAATCACTGTAACAAAAAAAGTCATTGTGCTGGGACCCCGGAGCGCTTGGGCAAGGACATCAGGTCTTCCTTCTGCTGCTTCAGGACAGAGTGCCTGTGGTGTCCACCTCACATTCATCCCTTTCTTATTGGATTACTGAGCCTGTCCCTCACAGCAAATAGCCACAAATGAAGACTTGGAGAGGACAGCTTGCAGCTCAGGACTGAGTCACAGCAGAGCACTGACCTGCTTGCACAGCACTAGCCCCCACTGCTCCCTCTCCTCCTCATTTTCCCCAGCTGTTTCCTCAGTTCCCTTGCGTTTTCGGCCTGCATACTGTCTCCATTGCCTCACATGGTAGCTACACCTGCAGCTCCAAGCTCCACACACGGACAGCCCATCAGGAGGGATCTCCACACGGGAAGGGAGGCTCCA
Source organism: Oxyura jamaicensis (assembly GCF_011077185.1). Classification (NCBI taxonomy): domain Eukaryota; kingdom Metazoa; phylum Chordata; class Aves; order Anseriformes; family Anatidae; genus Oxyura; species Oxyura jamaicensis. Next base: position 22,715 of record NW_023303237.1, read on the forward strand.
GCAGAGTTCACAGCAAGGAGCAGCCCCTCACCCTGTGTGGCACAGGGCAATATGCACAGGCAGCACTCGGGACAACCCAGGACTGGGTTCATCAGCCAAAATCCTTCACTCAGCCCACACTAGGGGCAAGTTTTCCAGGAGTCTTCCTACCTCTTATCCACCAGCAACACATTCTCATTTGCACAGGTTGTGCAGGAAATCCACCCTTTGCCTAATTTAGAGCTACACATGATAGTTATCATTCATTGATTTTCTGTGCTATCATTAGCCACACAACAAATTAATATGGGCCCAGCACAGTTGAAGAGTTAACACTGTAGGAACATCTTGGCATGCGATGAAGATAAAGTGTGAAAGTGCCTCCTTTCCTCAGAACTATGACTACCATTACTGATATGAGCAAATATTTTACCAAATAGTTTAAAACTTTGATTTGCATAGGACTCATACCCTTATAAACTCTCATTTATTACTATTATTATTATTTATAAGAAGAGATTCTAAATTCAAACCCTGTTATTGGATTTTGCAGACAAGCAATTGTCATCTCTCTGCCACTTATTGCCTGCCAAATATTCTCCCTATAGACACAAGTGCATATTTCATATTTTCTGGGAGAGAAAGGTAAATGTCATGGAAAGAGATGGAAAAAACAGCTGGAATCAGCACCAGAAGGTTCACTAAGTAAATCCCAGGCAGCAGAAACCAAATTTCTTATGGGAGTTTACAAGCACAGTCACAAACATAAGAAAACAAACACATATTAGTCAGTAAGGTTTGTTAGATGCCTTGCTAGACACATTGTGCTAAATGAGATGGAAAGGTGAGAAAGAGGAAGCTGAAATCACTCCTCAGGCATGGGTCTACCAACCTGATGTCAAAGGAAATGGGAATTTACTTAAGACAAATAAGAAATCTGCACATTTTAAAGAAGCAGTTTTAGCACCTTTTTGTTCTCTTGAAGCACTGTCTTTCCCACAGGAACAGCACACAGTGACACAACCAGCCTGTGCTTCCCCTAGCCTTTTGTGTGCTTTCCAGTTTTAACAAAAAGTGGATTCCCTGAACACAGAATGACATTTGGAAGAAGAGTTTTGGGTTCTGGTTCCATGGGATGGAAAATCCAACCCTTATACAGCAATACAAAACAAAAATGCCTTGTACACCGTGTTAACTGCATAGAGGAAGATTTCACTCCAGTTCTGCTTATGCTTCTGCATTTGACAGGACTCTGTTCCCACAAGGAAACCATGCTTCCTTTTTCTACGTCCTTTCCCTCCCTTTCCATTTGCCATACTTGAAGGCAACTTATGCCAAGATTTCTTAGATTCTCAAGATACCCACTTAGATTCTCAAAGGCTCCCATTGATTTGTGTAAAGATGACCTATTTCCTACTCGGAATGACCCAATTCAGCATTGCTGTTTGAATGAACATTGACTGCAAAGTATCATATGTGTCAACAGTACTGCCCATCGTCCTGTTTTGTCTTTGCTTCCTTTCTTTCTCCTGTTCTGCCTCTCATCCACCTCACCCATCTGAAGGTGCCTCCTGCTTATTGTTTCTCTTGTTTCCAGCAATCTGCTACACACCAGCACTCCTCACAGGGAAGAACCATTTCTTCTCTACAACATGCAAGCAAAGCCTGACATAATTAAACACATAACATCTACCTCCTCCCACCCTCATCAAATGCGCCCACTTTATGTCCGTGGATTGAGGTTCTGAACTACAGCAACTCAGCCATGAAATGTGCTGGACATCACTGCGGTTGGCCTAGACAGACAGGTGAAGCTTGTAGCAGGTATTAAGCACCAGAGAAGAGATTTTTATCATTCCTTTGTCCAACTGAACAAAGAATAGATACCACCCTCCCCACCCTGCCTCAGTTGTCTGTGTGCAGTCAAGCACACAGGGGTAGATCTACAGCAATAAAAGAATGGACAAAGGATATAGACAGTGGCAGAGGTGACATAGTGGTGTAAATGTTAGAATAGCTTAAGTAGAGACCAGAACCCCAAGGAACCTGTGAACCAAAGCAGAGCAGCGCTGATCACCTCCCTCAGGTGCCCGTATGCCCAGGAGATAGTTGGCAGCATCCTACAGGGAAGTGGATACTTCTGGTCACCCACACATTCCAATGCAGAGGTCCTACTGACAGGCGACACAGCCAGGGTAAGGACCCATAAGCCATGTTAGGAAGGCATCACCAAACATAGGAATATCCCAGTGATTTTGCTGGTACCAAGACGCATCCTGTGAACACTGGGCTGCACGTAGAGAAATATTGCCAGGGAAGTTTCTGGAATGCTCTGCAAGGCCCATAACATTTATTTATTTATTTATTTATTTATGTATTAATGAGGGGGAAGGAGGAAACAGAGGATAGGGACTGGAAGAAACAAGTGAAGAAGCCTATAGAAACAAACAAACAAACAACACCAAAACAAAACAAAACAAAAAACACCACTGTAGTTCCCTGGGTATTACCAAAAAGGGAAGGACTACCAGCTCCTGAAATGCACAGGTTTCCCAACCTCAAAAAGTCTGGGAAGGAACCATGAATACCAACTTTAAAGTATCTCATCTGTGTTCTCAGTGCAGTCCTCTGTGATCTTGCAATCCTCAACTGCTCATATACCACATGCTACAAGGAGGGAGGGTAGCATAGATGTCTTCCTCTTCCTGAAGTACTGCAGCTGGTGACACTCTTCCCATCTGAGTAGTACTTCTTTGCAGAACTTATCAAAGATCTTTTCCTGAGCCAAGGCACCAGGCAATCAGGAAGCAGCTCAACCACCCCATGTCTGCCTGCACTGCTTACTGATGTAGGAGACCATACAGGACTTTAGAGTTCTGCAACGAGGTGTACTGTCACACATCTGCCAATTCTTATTTCACCCAGACAAAACCTTTACCCACACTCCTGCAGGTGCCAGTTAAAAGTCAAAATTAATATCTTGTTCTCACAGTCTTGAAGTGTAAGTAAAGACTTGGCTGGGTAAAGCAGCACTTTTACTGAGGCTGTTTGTGGAGTGGACAGCATAGGAGAATGCCTCCTCCTTCTCCAGAGGAAGTAAAACTGCAGTGGATAGGAGCTGCTGTTCCACCACGGACAGGACAGACATGCAGCACTGGGAGATGCTGGATGACATGCGCAACATGTGCTGCAGCAAAGAAACAGTTAATGTGGCATTGAGAAGTGATTTTTGACGTGTTCACATTTGCCAAAAAGATCCTGAACAATTGCCTGAATTACTAGAAATATTCAAATTCAGTATCAGAGATACACAGAGTTTCCATTCTACACACCCTTCTGGTCTCCAAACTTCTGCATACATTTTCAAGACATGTCATATGCTGTGTCTCCTATGACCCTCCGTGCTTATTAAAGGAATAAGGTAAATTGAAAAGAAAAATGATGAATGGATACTTTCTACTGGAATCTGCACTTCTTATTGGTAAAATTAAACTTTATTAGAAATTGTTGATATACACAAATAAAATAATCCAGAACAGTAGTATCTTCATATTGCATTTTTTTTCATTTCATTTTCATATTTCATTTTGTATTTATATCACATTGAAATGTTAAATATAAAACATGAAACTTTATATTGACTGATTGATCTGAACTAATTATTGAAATTATGCCTTAATTTGGTGATTGGAATCTAGCAAAAACTACATATTTATTCTATTTTTTCTTGGAAAACACTAAATGCTTTCACTTCCTATTCTTGCAGACATGCCTTGTTAGCCTGTTCTCTACTTCTCTAGTCTCCATTTTTTCTTCCTATACTTCTATTTTTTTTTTTTAATTTTCAAATTTTTAGCTTGTCAGTAGCTCAAGTTGCATGCTACTTTTGTGCTGATTTTTTTAACAGTCATCTTCCCCACATGCAATTTCTGTCAATTTCCACACTTGCTTTTAATCTTTCCTTAAAATGTAATTTCTGGGGGGCAGGGAGATTGTAATGATGTTGATAGTGCAGAACCAATTACCTGGAATGCAAGTTTATATGGAGGTACCAATGAAGTCAAGAGGGATAACTGTAGGGTGTAGAATAGGATTTACAATTTGAAAATATACACATATTACTTAATAGTTAATAACAAGATTTATAAAATTCAACTTTTATATTAATTATGAGAAAATAGGTTTTATGCCCATTTTGAAAAAAAAAATGTTAAATCAACAATTGCCACAGAATCTTCAGCTATTCCATCTTTTGTGTCTTGCTAGTGTATTCCTCAGGCTCTTTCAAAAGTAATTCGTCAAATGATATGTAATTATAAGAAGCAATTGGCTGATGTTAATGTTAGATAGCTATGCTGACACCCCTTTAATTTCAGAGGAGTCTGTGAGATAGAAATTGGCCAACAGCAACTCTTTTGCGGGCTGACTGATAGCCCTGCTTGAAAACTTTTTTTTTTTTTTTTTTAGTTATCTTGTTTCTAATTTTCTAATTAGACAAAGTGGGCAAACCATCTTGTGGTTACATGGTTATACTACCTGGACATGACTGAGAGCGTTGGGGATGTTCAGCCTGAAGAAGAGAAGGCTCCAGAATGACCTCACTGCAGCCTTTCAGTACTTAAAGGAGGCTTATAAGAAAGATGGAGAGTGACTTTTTGCTGAGGCAGATAATGACACAACGGGGGAATTGTTTTAAACTGAAAGAGGGGAGATTTAGATTAGATGTTAGGAGGAAATTCTTCCCTCAGAAGGTGGTAAGGCACTGGAAAAGGTTGCCCAGAATTGTTGGTGCTGCATCCTTGGAAGTGCTGAAGAACAGGCTGGGTGAGGCTCTGGGTAACCTGATCTAGCGGGTGGCATCCCCGCCCATTGCAGGGGGGTGGAACTAGATGATCTTCAAGGTCCCTAGGAGCTATTTCTCTTTTGCTTTGCATCAATCTAAAACTGGATGTTTGAAATCTGAATGATTTTACAGGGAGTTCATTTTAACGAAAATGGAAAAGGCTGTATAGATGCCTTTAACTAAATAACAGCAAACTTTCTTCCTCTGGCTATCATTTTCTTATATAAATATAATATTGATCTATCTGGGAACTTTAAAACTCTATGAATAATAAAATCATTTTGTTATGGGGAAAAATCAGTCCCAGACACTGAGCAGTATGCAATAGTAACTCTTTCCTATTGAGATACAAAAGTGTTTTTTTGTTTGTTGTCTTTTTTATGTGTAAAAATGTATTATGATTTAAAACAGCACAGTAAATCAGTTTTTAAATAAAATCCCATATCCATAGCTGAAAAGTGTACCACAAATTATCCTAAGCCTGACAGATTTCCATTGCCATGAGTGACTTTGTGACTGCATTTATTTTCTGGGTATATCTGGACTACCCAAAAGTCAGAATTAATCTAAATGCATCAAATATAAAAAGTGTTAATGAAATTCAGCATCAGTAAAGATATTAGCTCCAAATTCACTTGATCTCCTTCTGTTGTTGCTGTACTTTTGCATGTGATGCCATTCTGCTGTTTGTCTTTTGTAGACAAAAGCCACTCTCGAATGCTACCACATCTCTTGGCAGTTCCTCACACCGGGTACTAGCACAAGATCTTTAAGCTGTCTCCACTATTGCCCCAGTCCACAAGAATGTCTGTGTGATACTATATTATTGAAAGAAGAAGTGAAGTAAGTCAAATGACTGCATTTTCATAATATCAAATGATTACTAAGGTCTACTATTCTTTCCCACAGTGTACTGCATGTTTCTGAATAAGTAACTCCTCTATCCAGCCAATCCTAAGAAATTCATTTAATACATATTCAATTTATCCCACATCACAGACTCCTGGCTTGGAAAAAGAAACCGCACCCCCTACCACCCCCGCCACCCTGATTTTTCTCATCTGTCAGTTCAAAGCTGAGCTCCTTTTCATGTATGTGTGTGTGCATGTTTTGGCACTCTCTGACCTTGTGACAAGGGAAGATAAATTCATGATAACAGGAACGAACAATGATCTGGCTCTGCCACCTGAACAAGCCAAGAGAAGAATTTTCCAAAAGCTGCTACAGCCTCATTTCTTTGTTTAAGCAGTTTCCTCAATCACCTAAAAAAAAAGGGGGGGGGGGGGGGGGGGATGAGGGGGGAAGAGAGAGATCCTGCTGCAGGCATCAGGATCAGTGCTGAGAGTAGGAAAATCTGTGCTGTGGTTGTACATTATTCCACCTCATGCGAGGCCTCAGAGCAAGACAAAAGCCTGCTGCTGCATCCTGTCTTCTTACCTTAATTGTGTTTATGATCTCTTCTGCAGCAGCAGTTAATAACTGGAAGGCAAAGTCAGGGTTATTTTCTATTTTCATGAGGGTTCATCCAGTAGCCTCTGGACATATTCTGTCTGGACAGGTCCTATTTGGATCCTGTTTCTACAAGTCTCTTGGAATATGGCACTCGCCATCTTGATCCATGCTTTAATGTTTACATACAGAGAAAAAAAAAATATGTGCTGTAAGATGGAAGATTTGTGGCTATGCTTTACGTATTTAATGCTGTGTTTCATGTATTCATGGACAAATGAAATACAGGAATATAATAACTTGTATACTAAAATGAATATGATATAGAGGACATGACAACAGAAACCTCTCTCTCATTATAACCTGGACATTATTAAGACTCATAATACTAATTATGACTGCAGAGTTCCACACATGATCTTCTAGCGTAAAGAAGTGCTAAGAAGGGAAGGAGACAGCAGGTACACGCATATGAATTGAGAAATCTATTGCTTGTATTTATAAAACTTAGCAAATACTGTGCCATATTGAAATTCAACTTAGAAAGATGCACGTATATGCAAAATAAAGTTTTCACAGGTTATTTAACACCATTCTTGACCTGAAATTTGAAAAAAAAAAAAAAAAAGAGAGAGAAAAATAGCGAACTGTTGTTGTGTTGTATTGTAGAATTTCCTCTTTACAGTTTCCTTTAAACCCCTGCTGTAATTCACCTCAGCAGTACTAAGGAGATAATTGATTAAGCCACTGGATTTAAATCATAATAATAAAGAACTTCCTGCAGTCTAACCTGGCTACATTTTATTTATTTGTTTTTCATAGGGAAAACAGGCATATCACACTTCGATTATTTTTTGCTCAAGTGCTGCATTAGGCTGACAAAATGCCCTGCAGTACAGTACAAAGATAAGCACAAAAATAGATACTTGGTCTTAAAACCTGAAAATATGAACAAATGTGCCTATCTTACTTAAAGAAAAGAATTCTTTTGGAGAAAGAAACAGAAAAATAATTAAGCAAAAGGTTAATACAAGAATGCAGAAAAATAAAGGAAACGGGAAAAACTTCTCTATCTTCTTATAAGATGTTGAACATACAGCTAATTGAAAAGACCTGGTTTTAATGTAAACATTTCTGGTGAAAGACATCTTTCTTCTACTTCTTATAAGCCCTGTGTAAAGCTATATAGGGCACTATGCCCAAAGGTTTCATTATTTTTAAGAGATGAAGCCGTATTACGGGAAATAACTCATAACCCAGTTTCAGAGCTCAGAGGCTACTTTGTGTTACTTGCTTCTTTTCAAACCTAATTTAAACAATGAAAATGACTCCGGATTAGCCCCATTTTAGACTGCCCTGATGAAAAACCGTCTCAAGAACACGAATCTGCTGCCAATATGGCAGTACTGTCAGAATCAGAGTTGTAATTCAAAAGTAAAAATAAAAATCTTACTGTCCGGCTCTGCGTGCAATCCCCAAACTCAAGGATTCCAGCCTCGCGTGAAAACCATTTTAACCCTGAGGCGAAAAAAACAAAAAAAGACCAAACTACCTTCTGTCCCCAGCACCACCGCTAAGGAACGGGGTGCCGCGGTGACGAATTTTTACGAAAAACACACTTTTTCGAGGAGGAAGAAACACAAGCCGAGAGGCAGCGCGCCGGGCGGCGGGGCGGGGCGGGCTCTGCAGCGCACCAATCAGCGCCCGCTGCGCTCCCATAAATAAGGGCCGAGCCGCCCGCCGCCAGCCGCTGCGCCCCGTTCCGCGCCGCGCCGACATGTCCGAGACTGCGCCCGCTCCCGCTGCCGAGGCGGCGCCCGCCGCCGCCCCGGCCCCCGCCGCCAAGGCCGCCGGCAAGAAGCCG
>NW_023303238.1:0-11932 GCF_011077185.1 Oxyura jamaicensis
CGGCTTCTTGCCGGCGGCCTTGGCGGCGGGGGCCGGGGCGGCGGCGGCTGCGGGCGCTGCGGCGGGCGCGGTCTCGGCCATGTCGCGACGGGCGCGGATCGCGGTGCTGGCGGCGGCGGCGGCGCCCCCTTTATAGCAGCGCAGCGGGCGCTGATTGGTGCGGCCGCCCCGCCCCGCCCCGCCGCCGCTCGGCGTTCGGCGGCTCGGATTGTGTTTCTTGGGCGAGAATAAAGCGATTTTTTAATATTTTATCCCTCGCCAAGTCGCCCCTTTTCTGCCTCCGGGGGACCGTGGGGGTGTCTGCTTTCGCCCGTCGGTGTCTCGTTCCGGGAAGAGTTGAGTTTGGGGAGAGAGGGGAGAAGAAATCCCGCGTCCTGGAACCGAGCGGTGCTTGAGATAGCGAAAGTTTTGTTTTTCTTTGTAAATTAGGAATTGTCCTTCGATGCTAACGTGAGGCACGAAACTCTGTGTTAAGCTTCAGAGGGTCTTCTTCCCGTCAGAGAAGAAAGCTAGCGTTTAGAAGCTACCTGCTTGAAATTAAAAGGTTTCAAAGAGAGTGAGGTAGCACAAGCTCCCAGAAGCCGTGCCTCAGCCTTTCTCACCGAGCGTTGTACCTCCGGCTCCCGAGAAACACTGAATTTGGGATTTTTTTCCCCCCCAGACTTCCCGAGCTACGATTTCCAGAGGCAGTGTAAAGCAGGAGATAGTGTACGCTTTATTCACCTCCCAATGGGCAACTTTTCTCTGCAACTCTTTGCTGTTGTTCGCGCAGCACAGGGCTCTTTAATGTTAATGGCCTGAACAGGGACGCAAAGACCAAATATGAAAACGTTTGTGTCGAATCACTGAGCTTCATACACGTCTCTGGCATACAGAAACAAGCCACACTCTAAATAAAGCACATGGAGCTATTTCTGTAAAACGTGTTGGTATGATTCAGTAACATGGAAATAACTGACATGAGATCACATCTGCGGGAGACAGAAAACATTCTGTGCATATTTTGATGCCAGACTAAGAACAAAAATCACAGTCTTTGCTGACTGCTCATTCTGCAGATTACAGATAAAGTCTCAGCAATTTCCATACACAAAATCTTTAACTGCAGTATACAGGGACCCAAAGCTGTTTGTCCATGCTGTGGTGACTACCCTATTAGCATGCATGCCTCCCTATCAGCTAAAACGTTGTATATATTTTTGTGAACCTAACAGGTTTTCCAAATTTATTTATCTCAAAGGTTGTCTGTTAATAGCCATCACCCTGTTTAGCACCTTGTCATTATATTGCTGCCTTTATGCCTGATGTATAAAAATTGTTCTTGTACAGTTTGCACATGGTGCTGACCAGAAATTGAACTTCATTGTTTCAACAAAATGATCACCCCTCTCATTCCACTACAGGGCAGGCAAATTAACCTCTCAAATCTTTTGGGTTACCCTTCATCTTCAGTTAATTCATAAAGTCCCATTCTCAAAAAATATATATACATATTTTGACCTTTTCTCCAATCCTTATGGTAAAAATGATGTCAGGAAAATAAACATATTCATCACTCCCACTTACGCTTTCTATTTAACTCTTCCTCATCATCGGTGTTTCCTAGCTGAGGAGTTATTCCACAGGAAAGGAGGGTAAATAAGACGGAAAATTCATCACATCTGGATGTGGGCTATTCGAGCAGTGTTGGAAGCAGGATGGCTTATATAGTTATATTCCCTAGGAATCTTACAAGGGCAAGACTACTTGACCAGATGTACTGCACATGGCAATAGGGGGAACAGACAACTGTCTAGTGAAATAAGTATCACGTCTTCTAACATTTCCTGAAATCATATGGATGATTATCTCTCTTCCATCCCATCTAGGTCTGGTAAAACCCTTAGTGTTCTTTAAAAACTAATTTTGTTGCAGTGGCTGAATCTCTCAATACTCACTAACTCTTTTCACATCGTTGGTGCCAATACTGGGGGTTGGGACGAAAAGCTTTCTACCTCACAATAAAACATTCCCCCATTCTCTGCAAGATTTTTCTCCAGTCTGTAATTTGATATTCTCAAGACTGTTTTCCTCTGAGTATTAAAAATCTTGCACACGTGTAGTCAGATGGAATACAGCTGTCTGTCTAAATCTTATATAGCAGAGATAACTACAACACCATCTCCAGGGAAAAGGCCTCTCAATATGTGCCAGAGCAATGCTGCAGCACATTGTTGTAGCCCTCACTCCAGTTTTGAAGTTATTGATCTTCACCAAATATTAAATGTCAATTTTGAAAATTGAAACCATTTTTATAATTATTTTAATTGCTTCTGGTTACTTGATTTTCCATTTACTTGTTTACTCCATTGTTCCCTTCCATTCTTGTTTAGAAGACAGTATATTCTCATGACCAGCTCACAAACAAGCAGCAAAGCAGTGTGTATGAGGGTGGAGGGTGCATAAGTACCTGAGAAAAATCAAGGCACACAGGGAGAGCTGAATATAGTGTCACTTCACTCATCAGTGAATGAGAAACCACTAGGACAGTGGTTTGCCCTCCTCCCCCAAATACAGCTATTCCTTGTGTGCAGCACAAAGAAAAACCCACTCTGAAGTTATGCACCAAGGTTATTACTCTAGTCATAATCAGGCTTAATTAAGATACACAGAAGTAGTACCCATTTCCCTGCAATGCAGACACACAAGAACAGCAGATAGGGAGGATACTTGCTATGGTAGATTCTCCTTCCCTCACTGTTCTTATCCATTTACCATCGCAATTACCTCAAGCTTTGCTGCCTCGCATTAGAAGAGACGACCATCAAGAAATTACAGGACCTCATTGCTGTCGGTCTCTGGATGCTCTTGGCATGGAGAAAGATATCTGGTAGGGTAATCTGCCAGCAAATCATCCAGAATGTTGCTGCTAGTGCTATCAATGTGAGCCAGCTTAGACTGCAAAACTAGACCTGAAGGCCTTTCCAGAGCACAGCCAGTGTGAAGAATATAGATTGTTGTAACCAATAACATATGCCTGCTAACTCTAAAAAAGAACAACACAGTAATTCAAACCACACTTAAAGCCTGCAAGACAACAAGAAGTTGTTGCAATATTAGGGTAATTTTCCATTTATTGCATGTCCCTTTTATGGTCACCTTGCTCTAGGTGATGAAGCATAGTGGCCACCATCAATGTCATTACTGGCCCTAGGGAGATCACCTTACAGTAACCTAGCGTTTATCTGTCTACACATGCTCATGATAATTCTTCCTGATTTTTTTTTTTTTTTTTTTTTTTTTGCTCCTCTTCCTGCCCTTCCTTATGAGTTTTCCATGTGCCATTAATGTTTAAGCACACTGTGATTGTTCTTTTTGTGTTTCCACATCATTCCAAAACAAGTAAAGGCCACCCCCACTTTAGAGGTGGGAGAACTGGAAGTCACTTGTCCACATTTCTTAAAAATTGAATCATATTTGGATCCTCCAGCGTCTGTCAGGTTCAGATTTTCTGCCCTCCTGCTGTTAACATGTCAACTCTCAACATTTCCTGTCAGGAGAAAACATTTCAGAGATGTTCATTTAATTTAATATGGGAAAATAAAAAGAAAAATAATAAGAAGAAAAAGAAGAAAAGGAAAAAGTCAAAATGCAATGAATTTGCTTATTTTCACTTCCAATTTGTAACAAACCTCAGCTCCCTCCTGCGCACACACAGGCCGAGGGGGGATGTCGACCCGCGGTGGGGTTGGCCCAATGGGGAAACACCTTGAGAGGATGTGGGCTAGCAGCAGCCATCTTCAGTTGCCAACCTGTCCTTCTAGATAACAGCATTTCCATCTCCTCCAGCAAAACACAAACCATAAAGGGACCAGTAGCAAGGGTCATTTTTTCCACCTTTTAGCTGCTGTCTGCAGAAAATGCTGCTTCAGGGCTGTGGGTTGGGTGATCACGCCAAGTCCCTGATAACCACAGGTGGGAACCCGTGGGCACCCAGCCCGCTCGGAGCCACATCCCCGTGTCAACTTCTTTTAGTTGCTAATAGCAGCTGAGCTTGTTAGTTCTCCCCCGATTACTCTAGATTCTTCAGAGCTGTCTTTTGAATCCATTTCAGCTCTCTTGAGTGTTGTGACCCACGGTTTGATAACACAACTGGTTGGAGAAGAGCACACGCTGCATTTAGGCACCCCTGTAGCCTCCACGGAAAGACCCTTCACGGCCAACTTTGTTCCTTCTTTACCGATAGCTTTGACCTTTCTCACTTCCCTTCTTCCAGCAGCCAGTGCCCCACGGTACCCAAAGCCAAGAGCAAGCCCTCAGCTCTGCGCAGAGGCCGGGGAGATGCGCTGCGCCCTGCGCGGACGAGGGGCCGGCTGCCGCCTTGCTCCTGGGACAGGCGCCCACCGCCCGGGGGAGGCTCCTCTCCCCGGGCTGCTGGAGGGCAGGGCCCGAGGCTGACGCTCCCTGCACTTTTCCAGGAGGCCGCTGGGATGCGGAGTCTGCCAAGGAAAGGAGCAGCTCGGCACCGACGTCCAGCCGCTGAAGCGCTTTTAGCTGCTGGCATCACGGCTCCTGCACAGCCAGGGGAGCTGCGTGGGGCTGGGCAAGCAAACATCTTCAGAGAAGAGCTGGAGGAGGAGGGATACTTCTAGTGGGTTGTTTTGCCACCTTCCTTTTGAGCGTGTGGAGCGTGTGTTATGTACAGTGCTCAGTTCTGGGTCCCTGAAGGCATCCATGCCTCTTGTTCCTTTTACCTGTGTGAGCAACATTCTTTCCTTCTTTATTGCTGGCATGTATTCAAATGAGAAATTCCTATGACAGATGTCCTATTCAGACAAAAATGAAATTTTGTCCCACAGGACACAGGAATTTTGTCCCTTTCTTTACACAGGAAACGTTCCTTTTGGCCTACTGATGCCTTTTCTTTCCCAGTAAATGTAAAGAAAAGAATGCCGTGGCCTTGAAGGCTGAATCAGTATTCCTCACATCCAGCTGTCTAGAATCAGAAGAATGAAGTACACGCAGAAATGGAAAGTCTCACCCTCCAGTCTTGAAGGAGCCCAGAACAACGGAATTTAAAATCACAACCTGACGACTGCTACAAAAGCTATGCTGAGTCAGGGTAGCCTCAGCAAGCAGTCATCTGAAACCAAGGCCACCTACATTCAGCATTTGGTTCTGCCCACGAGACAAAGAGCAAGCCACCAGCTTTCTCTTTACCTTTGTTTCCCTGCATGTCAAGAGGATTTGTGCAAAGAGGCACCTTCAAAGTTCATTGAGCTCTCTAGTTGAAGATTGCTGCAAAACAGCTAGGAAATGTGAGCAGTTTGTAGCTTCACATTGATATCAGAGGTCCTACATTCACACTTGAGTATAGAGGAAATGCATCAGTCTCCATATGCTTCTCAGGTCCACTTCTAGCCTGCAGAGCTGCTTCAAGTGTGAAAAAGTTTTTCTAGAGCTCTGACAGTCAGTAAAAAAATGTTGCTGTCTGATCTGTGTAGTCACTCAATCTCTCATGTACTGCAAAAATAAAATAATACCCCCCAAAATAATAGAGGGGAGCCCTCGGACACTTCAAGAGATGGCAGCATGTATAAATTTAACATCATGGATTTGGATTAAAATCTAATCTAAGCATCAAGAATTTGATTTGTTCTTAAGGGCAGAGTCCACAACCAGTCTCCAAGGCAGCCTTGTCAAATTTGGCATCTTGATTCAAGGGAGTTCAGTGGGACCATCTCTGCTCCCAGAGATGTATAAATATGGTAGCAGTGGCTTTATCACACCTTTCAAGAACATCTGGCATAAAGCACTGGTGACAGCCACCTTCAGCTGAAGTTCTCTGCCCATAAGGTGCAGCTCAGATCACATCCTGGTTCCTAAACTAGCTGTATCAGTTTACCTTTATCAGCTCCCTTTGCAAACTTCCAAACTTACTGGCCCACGTGAGACATAGGAAGAAAGATGTATTTTTCCTTTCTTGAATGGTGTTAGCATAAATACACATCCAGCTAAACAACTATACCAGCTGCTACTTCTGTATTGCAATCTGCACTCCTTGAGAAAAAAAATACGAACCTCCAGTGCAGCCAGCAGCATTTGGCCTCTGAAAAAGGGAAGGGAAGATGAGGAGAACAGAAGAGAACAGAGAATGAATGAATAAATAAATCAATAAATGTTCTATTTTCCTGTTTATTTTATTTTATTTTATTTTTATTTTATTTTATTTTATTTTATTTTATTTTATTTTATTTTCTCTATTGTCTTTTCTGTTCTGTTCTGTCCTCCCCAGAGCTGTAAGAGCAGACATGGATTACGGTTATACTTAGTGGACATTAACCTCACATTGTATTTGTGTTGCTATTCACTGAAACAAAAGCTTCTCTTGACATATAACTGTATCAGCATTTTAACTTGGCATATTTTCTGCAAAGCCCATCATCTCACTGTTCACCCCGTTTTCCAGGTCATTTAGCAGCCCTGTTTAGTAGTACAGATCCTAATGCAGACCCCTGCAGAACTCCCTGATAACCTTTCTCTATTTAGTTCTTTGCTTTTTCCATTCTTGTATTACTTACCTATCCAAGCTAGATTTTCCCGTTTACCTTGCTGCTGGTTATTTTTCTTTAGGGTCTTTTCAGCAAGGCTTTGTTAAAAGCCTTTGGAAACTCAAGCCAATAATGTCAACTAGGTCACCTTTCTCCATGTACCAGATGACCCCATCAAAAAACCCTTCATGATGTTTGTGAGGCAGGACTTCCTTTTGCAAACTGAAACTTTGCTGACTTTATTGAAAAGGCTGTATTTATCCAGGAGGTTGTTCTGATCCTTGTTCTAGCTCTACCAGTGTGTCTGGCACAGACAGTAGGCTTACAGATCTGGAGTCTTGTGATCTGACAGGCTCTCCAGTAGGATTTTTGCTGCTGCTGTGACAGATGGAGGAATTAGTATTAGTTTTGATTTTTTTAACTAGCTGCTCTTCTAATCCCTTTTTGGCCAATTCAATTATATTTTTATATTCAATCCACCATAGTTTATGTTCTTATCTGTATTCCTTACTCAGACACACCTGCAGCTTCTTGTATGATGCTTTCTTATCCTTTGCCCTCCATGCTGTTATCAGTGCCAGCATCTTCTTTCCCTTTTTTCCTGTCACTGTTCCCCCAGCACGGTCACTTCAGCCATCTCCACCCACCTGTGAGAAGTTAATCCTCTCAGCTGTTCCTTTGAGCTTCTTTCTAAACTGCTCAAGGCTTCCAAAGTGTCTACCATATCAGCATCTTTCTTTAGAAAGATGCAAGGAAGATGAGAACTTCCATTTTGGTTCTGAATGGACTTGAACAGGACCCAACTGACCTCTCCAAACAAGAGCCAAAAAGGACTGTCTGATCTTTCAAAAGGCTACATTTGATCAAATGCTACTAGAGTGGTATACTACCCCTCCAAATCTTTGTACCTCCCAGGATGATGGCATTTTTAGAAAGCATTTTTTAAAATTGCATGTGTTTGCACACCAAGAGGTCATTCAGACATGCCCTGCCCTTATGGCTTCTGCTAATCTTGCAGGGTGTACCTGCAGATGCAGGGAAGTACACTCTTTCCCAGGTTTCCTTTCCTCCCTCCCATGTTGTGATCATTTGTCCAGGGTGTCAGGAAGCAGGACAAATCCTCCTGGGCCAAGAACACCTGCTGGCCATCCCTGTGCTATCAACAAATTGCTTCAGGAACACTGGGCAGCAGAGAGCTTGGGCACAGCACACGTCTGAACCAAGGGCCTGGGAGAAATGCCAAGTGCCAGTTCCCATCACATCCTGGCTCTGTAACAGGGCACCTTCCCTGCTCCTGGAAACGCAGGCTCATGGGTCTTATGGGAGTGGTGACTTGCTCTTGCCAGATCTCCCATTAACAGATTTGGTACTTGGCTTCATGAGCGTACCAGGATATCCTTCATGCCATCCTAAAGACCCTCGCTTCATAACTTTCCCTTCAGAGAACTTTATGTCACTTGACAGCTACTCTGTCATCAGGTCTGGGGAACATGTAATAATTTCTGAATTTCTTGCACAAGGCCTTAATGCTAAGAAAGGTACAAAAAATCTGTCTGGCTTTCAGCAAGGAAATATTTCCCTTTCTTCCTCTCTCTAAGCACACTGGCAACAGGACAGAACATTTCTGATTATTGTTCCCAGTCCTCATGTGTTACCAAGAGGAATCACCTCAGAAGTATTTTATTTCGAGAATGTAGAATTGGAGATGTGGTGCATCACAAGCCAGCACACCTGCATGGGTAGCTGAGCTCGCTGCCACTCTTATCCACACCTTCTCTGACCTGCCTGTTCCTGTCCTGCCTGCCAGCAGGGAGCAGATCCTCAGGAGCAGGGTTGGCAAGTCCTTGTCAGATGCACATCCAAGTATTCCCTGGGTGGTATAAGTGCCAGCTGGAGACTGTTTCTTACTAGGAGTCCATCCCTAGTATTTTGGATGAAACTCAAGTCCTAAAGAATGCAACAGGGGAATCCTTCCCTTCCCAAGATGTGCTAGGGATGAGACTTCTACTTTGTTTTTCAGCTAGTTTCAGCTGTGTTGAGAAGAGCTGGAGTAGGAATGGCCAGTTCTCCCTGCAGGCTAGCAGTGCAGGCTAGCAGCTCTTCATTGGGAAACAACAGGGAATACTTAGTAAAAAATAGTTGTAACTAATCAAGGTACGTGGAGCCCAGAGAAAGCCCCAAATGTCCAAAGACAGGAGAGTCCATACAGAAGGAGGGGAGTTCTGCTATCTTGACTGTAGCTGTGTGCAGTGCCCTTCCTTGTCCTTCTCCAGATAGTTACACGCAGGAGTATATTCAGGAGTATATATAATATACAGTAGTACATAAAATATTGAACCTATTGTTTGAACTGTTTTTTAGTAATTTATTTCAATGTAAAGTGTACCCTGTAATTTGTTTTCTAATGTTTCAATGAGGAGCTTGTGCTTTTTACTTTTAGGAAGGAGTCAAGCCCACCTGTTTCTCAGCGCAGTTTTGATCCAAATTTGACCCTGAAAACAAACAAAACAAAATACTTTATAGCATGAGTAACCAAGAACTTCTGGGCTCTGCTGTCACAGCAGGTGGTAGAGGCAGCTGGCATCAGCAGGGTCAAAAGGTGTTGGGTAAATCTGTGGGCAAGAGGGCCCTGATCATCAAGGAGATGGTGAGGGATGTAACATTGCACGCCTAGCCCAGGTCTGTGAGTGCTGGTGGGGTGCACAGGGAAGGCACTGCAGAGAGAGATCAGACTCCCACATGCTGCCAAAACAGCATCTGGTACTGGTGCTGTAGGACTCCAGGCAAAGGGTTACAAGGACCATCTCTGGCCAAGAGCTGTGGGATGAGGCATTTGAAACTGGAGCATAAACCTAACAAACCATGGGGACATTGAATGAGGTGGGAGAGGGATGAAGAATTGCATGTACTGCTGGTTGATCTCCCAGCTGACACTGCAGAAACGTGACAGACACACAAAGGCCTAAAGGTCAAGGAGGAGCTTAAAAATGTTTCCTTGAACTTTAGACAGGGATGTATCTCACCTCATTTCAGTGCTCTTCAGAAGTTTGCACCCCACCCATTAATTCATTTGCTGAGGCTCTCTCTAGAGCAAGGAGGAACAACAACTATCTCCAAAGGCTGGTTCAGCGCATCTCTTTCAGGCACCTGCTCTGTAATAAGTGATTTTAGTTCTGGAGGTCCCTGTACATAGAGAGAGCATAGACAACTGACTTTAGATAAATTGTTGATAGCTAAAGTTAGGTGAAACAAATCCTGCCTTTATGAGTGAAGGCTGGAACAGCAGCTAGTCCACCCATAGCGGCCTCTACAGGTGTTTGACCAATCAGATTACCCTGTAACAGGTAAAAGACCACTGTAAGGGCAGGAAGAGGTGTTGACTTCCCATAAAACCTTAATTTTCTCTGGTAGAAAGCAAAAAGTAGTGTAGGTTTTTTGTTTTGTTTTGTTTTTCATAAACATGCTCACTGACAAAGGAACTAGGAATAAATTCATTCTGAATTGAATCAATATAATGAATTTCATTATTTTGTTTTCATCACAATATATTTTTATGTAGAATGGCTCCTGCTTAATCTTAAACTTAGTAGTAAAACTTTAATATGAAAGTAAACAAAACAACCACATCTGCCAAGTCTTGGAAGTGTTTAAAATGCCCTGCAAAACAATGAGAGGAGACCAGAAGATCTTAGAGGAGTCCAGAATTGTGTTTTTCATCACAATGCAAACTGCTCAACTTTTCATTCATCTTCAAATGTTTCTTTATGAAAAAGTTTCTTTATGAACTGTGGATAAAATCTTTGATGATGAAGGAATGCAACTGTGACACATGACTGTGACCATCCCAGGGCAAGTCAAATCCCCCTTTCTGAAATTCTGGTTTTTGAAGCTGAATGACAGCACCACACATATTATCAAAAGTCATCATAATTGGTAAAACTGGTATGGAATTAACATGCAGACCTGCAGTGCAGCCTCCATCTAAAACTTTCCACGTACAGTAATTGTATTTGCTAGCTAGTTCTCTTATCTAAGTTATTTTTCCCTGTGTATTGTTATGAATATTAAGTATCTCTCTCAAATAGCTGCAAATGTTGTGCAATGCAACTGCTGGTTAATCTGAAAGATGCAAGAGAAGAACTCTGTCTTTTACTAGAAAAAAAAAAAAAAAAAAAAAAGGGACAACTTTGACAACTTTTAACCCTGGGATCCAGCAGTTAAGGACAAAAGTACAAAACATGACAAAACATGCCTGTTAAAAAGATGGTATTTGAATGTGAATGCACTTTTATTAAAATAGTGTTAATAAAGGAAGTGCATCTATGAAACTCCACCATCAAATGCTACACTGCAGTAGATCAAAACAGCTTCACTCTGCTTGCTCTACATCCCTTCTGCTGGAGAGATTGAGAGCAGAAAGTCCAGTCACTTCTGCCAAAATCCACTGGAAGGAAGAGAGCTGAGGCCATAAAACATGCTTCCTTCCTGTTGCTTGTCATCTGTTCTCTCAAAATGCTTTCAGATTTTGCATGGGTCTGGCTTCTGCACATTTCAGGAGGACGAGGCTAGATGGGAAAGGGTGGAGCAGAGGGATGATTTTTGGCCAGTGTAATTGTGAAACACCTGCTGTACCTCTTCCACCCTCAAGCACCATCTCTTCATGAGCCAAGAATGAAGAGACTGCAGCAGCAGCAGAGGGGTTTGGATGAACACGTACAGCAGGCAGGATCACTAGGCCTTCACTGGCTTGCAGGACTGCCCAGGGAGGGTCAGTCATAACCCAACAGTCTTGAGGTATCTGGCAGCTGGTTCAGTGTCCCTGGGACCTGCCTGGTGACTCAGCAGATGTGCTCACATCTGGGCAGGTGTGCTAATGGCACTAAAAGCCTTTTGCTCCCTGGGAGGTGTTCAGAGAAGATGTTCCTTGATGGTCCCCCTCCCACTCCTGCCAGGTCACCTTCACTGGTGTGGTCTCTGTGGGAGTGAAGACCAGTGCTCACACTAAAGGGATACTTGTAAGGGTGTGAGCAGGAACAGAACCAGACCACAGCATACTGCTGTTGGAAGACTCCATAGGAAATAAAATTTCTTATTCCAATTTACATTTCCTTTTAAAAATCAAGTTGATATTATTTGTGGCACTTAATGGGAATCCCTTATTTTCTGGGATATTTCCCTTCCATTCCATTCCCTTCCCTTCCCTTGTTCTCATTCTCCTTGTCTTCCTCATCATCATCGTCATCAGTGTTGTTGTCATTGTCAACATCTCTCTCCTCTCCTCTCCTCTCCTCTCCTCTCCTCTCCTCTCCTCTCCTCTCCTCTCCTCTCCTCTCCTCTCCTCTCCTCTCCTCTCCTCTCCTCTCCTCTCCTTCCCTCTCCTTCCCTCTCCTTCCCTCTCCTTC
>NW_023303239.1:0-11930 GCF_011077185.1 Oxyura jamaicensis
CGGCTTCTTGCCGGCGGCCTTGGCGGCGGGGGCCGGGGCGGCGGCGGCTGCGGGCGCTGCGGCGGGCGCGGTCTCGGCCATGTCGCGACGGGCGCGGATCGCGGTGCTGGCGGCGGCGGCGGCGCCCCCTTTATAGCAGCGCAGCGGGCGCTGATTGGTGCGGCCGCCCCGCCCCGCCCCGCCGCCGCTCGGCGTTCGGCGGCTCGGATTGTGTTTCTTGGGCGAGAATAAAGCGATTTTTTAATATTTTATCCCTCGCCAAGTCGCCCCTTTTCTGCCTCCGGGGGACCGTGGGGGTGTCTGCTTTCGCCCGTCGGTGTCTCGTTCCGGGAAGAGTTGAGTTTGGGGAGAGAGGGGAGAAGAAATCCCGCGTCCTGGAACCGAGCGGTGCTTGAGATAGCGAAAGTTTTGTTTTTCTTTGTAAATTAGGAATTGTCCTTCGATGCTAACGTGAGGCACGAAACTCTGTGTTAAGCTTCAGAGGGTCTTCTTCCCGTCAGAGAAGAAAGCTAGCGTTTAGAAGCTACCTGCTTGAAATTAAAAGGTTTCAAAGAGAGTGAGGTAGCACAAGCTCCCAGAAGCCGTGCCTCAGCCTTTCTCACCGAGCGTTGTACCTCCGGCTCCCGAGAAACACTGAATTTGGGATTTTTTTCCCCCCCAGACTTCCCGAGCTACGATTTCCAGAGGCAGTGTAAAGCAGGAGATAGTGTACGCTTTATTCACCTCCCAATGGGCAACTTTTCTCTGCAACTCTTTGCTGTTGTTCGCGCAGCACAGGGCTCTTTAATGTTAATGGCCTGAACAGGGACGCAAAGACCAAATATGAAAACGTTTGTGTCGAATCACTGAGCTTCATACACGTCTCTGGCATACAGAAACAAGCCACACTCTAAATAAAGCACATGGAGCTATTTCTGTAAAACGTGTTGGTATGATTCAGTAACATGGAAATAACTGACATGAGATCACATCTGCGGGAGACAGAAAACATTCTGTGCATATTTTGATGCCAGACTAAGAACAAAAATCACAGTCTTTGCTGACTGCTCATTCTGCAGATTACAGATAAAGTCTCAGCAATTTCCATACACAAAATCTTTAACTGCAGTATACAGGGACCCAAAGCTGTTTGTCCATGCTGTGGTGACTACCCTATTAGCATGCATGCCTCCCTATCAGCTAAAACGTTGTATATATTTTTGTGAACCTAACAGGTTTTCCAAATTTATTTATCTCAAAGGTTGTCTGTTAATAGCCATCACCCTGTTTAGCACCTTGTCATTATATTGCTGCCTTTATGCCTGATGTATAAAAATTGTTCTTGTACAGTTTGCACATGGTGCTGACCAGAAATTGAACTTCATTGTTTCAACAAAATGATCACCCCTCTCATTCCACTACAGGGCAGGCAAATTAACCTCTCAAATCTTTTGGGTTACCCTTCATCTTCAGTTAATTCATAAAGTCCCATTCTCAAAAAATATATATACATATTTTGACCTTTTCTCCAATCCTTATGGTAAAAATGATGTCAGGAAAATAAACATATTCATCACTCCCACTTACGCTTTCTATTTAACTCTTCCTCATCATCGGTGTTTCCTAGCTGAGGAGTTATTCCACAGGAAAGGAGGGTAAATAAGACGGAAAATTCATCACATCTGGATGTGGGCTATTCGAGCAGTGTTGGAAGCAGGATGGCTTATATAGTTATATTCCCTAGGAATCTTACAAGGGCAAGACTACTTGACCAGATGTACTGCACATGGCAATAGGGGGAACAGACAACTGTCTAGTGAAATAAGTATCACGTCTTCTAACATTTCCTGAAATCATATGGATGATTATCTCTCTTCCATCCCATCTAGGTCTGGTAAAACCCTTAGTGTTCTTTAAAAACTAATTTTGTTGCAGTGGCTGAATCTCTCAATACTCACTAACTCTTTTCACATCGTTGGTGCCAATACTGGGGGTTGGGACGAAAAGCTTTCTACCTCACAATAAAACATTCCCCCATTCTCTGCAAGATTTTTCTCCAGTCTGTAATTTGATATTCTCAAGACTGTTTTCCTCTGAGTATTAAAAATCTTGCACACGTGTAGTCAGATGGAATACAGCTGTCTGTCTAAATCTTATATAGCAGAGATAACTACAACACCATCTCCAGGGAAAAGGCCTCTCAATATGTGCCAGAGCAATGCTGCAGCACATTGTTGTAGCCCTCACTCCAGTTTTGAAGTTATTGATCTTCACCAAATATTAAATGTCAATTTTGAAAATTGAAACCATTTTTATAATTATTTTAATTGCTTCTGGTTACTTGATTTTCCATTTACTTGTTTACTCCATTGTTCCCTTCCATTCTTGTTTAGAAGACAGTATATTCTCATGACCAGCTCACAAACAAGCAGCAAAGCAGTGTGTATGAGGGTGGAGGGTGCATAAGTACCTGAGAAAAATCAAGGCACACAGGGAGAGCTGAATATAGTGTCACTTCACTCATCAGTGAATGAGAAACCACTAGGACAGTGGTTTGCCCTCCTCCCCCAAATACAGCTATTCCTTGTGTGCAGCACAAAGAAAAACCCACTCTGAAGTTATGCACCAAGGTTATTACTCTAGTCATAATCAGGCTTAATTAAGATACACAGAAGTAGTACCCATTTCCCTGCAATGCAGACACACAAGAACAGCAGATAGGGAGGATACTTGCTATGGTAGATTCTCCTTCCCTCACTGTTCTTATCCATTTACCATCGCAATTACCTCAAGCTTTGCTGCCTCGCATTAGAAGAGACGACCATCAAGAAATTACAGGACCTCATTGCTGTCGGTCTCTGGATGCTCTTGGCATGGAGAAAGATATCTGGTAGGGTAATCTGCCAGCAAATCATCCAGAATGTTGCTGCTAGTGCTATCAATGTGAGCCAGCTTAGACTGCAAAACTAGACCTGAAGGCCTTTCCAGAGCACAGCCAGTGTGAAGAATATAGATTGTTGTAACCAATAACATATGCCTGCTAACTCTAAAAAAGAACAACACAGTAATTCAAACCACACTTAAAGCCTGCAAGACAACAAGAAGTTGTTGCAATATTAGGGTAATTTTCCATTTATTGCATGTCCCTTTTATGGTCACCTTGCTCTAGGTGATGAAGCATAGTGGCCACCATCAATGTCATTACTGGCCCTAGGGAGATCACCTTACAGTAACCTAGCGTTTATCTGTCTACACATGCTCATGATAATTCTTCCTGATTTTTTTTTTTTTTTTTTTTTTTGCTCCTCTTCCTGCCCTTCCTTATGAGTTTTCCATGTGCCATTAATGTTTAAGCACACTGTGATTGTTCTTTTTGTGTTTCCACATCATTCCAAAACAAGTAAAGGCCACCCCCACTTTAGAGGTGGGAGAACTGGAAGTCACTTGTCCACATTTCTTAAAAATTGAATCATATTTGGATCCTCCAGCGTCTGTCAGGTTCAGATTTTCTGCCCTCCTGCTGTTAACATGTCAACTCTCAACATTTCCTGTCAGGAGAAAACATTTCAGAGATGTTCATTTAATTTAATATGGGAAAATAAAAAGAAAAATAATAAGAAGAAAAAGAAGAAAAGGAAAAAGTCAAAATGCAATGAATTTGCTTATTTTCACTTCCAATTTGTAACAAACCTCAGCTCCCTCCTGCGCACACACAGGCCGAGGGGGGATGTCGACCCGCGGTGGGGTTGGCCCAATGGGGAAACACCTTGAGAGGATGTGGGCTAGCAGCAGCCATCTTCAGTTGCCAACCTGTCCTTCTAGATAACAGCATTTCCATCTCCTCCAGCAAAACACAAACCATAAAGGGACCAGTAGCAAGGGTCATTTTTTCCACCTTTTAGCTGCTGTCTGCAGAAAATGCTGCTTCAGGGCTGTGGGTTGGGTGATCACGCCAAGTCCCTGATAACCACAGGTGGGAACCCGTGGGCACCCAGCCCGCTCGGAGCCACATCCCCGTGTCAACTTCTTTTAGTTGCTAATAGCAGCTGAGCTTGTTAGTTCTCCCCCGATTACTCTAGATTCTTCAGAGCTGTCTTTTGAATCCATTTCAGCTCTCTTGAGTGTTGTGACCCACGGTTTGATAACACAACTGGTTGGAGAAGAGCACACGCTGCATTTAGGCACCCCTGTAGCCTCCACGGAAAGACCCTTCACGGCCAACTTTGTTCCTTCTTTACCGATAGCTTTGACCTTTCTCACTTCCCTTCTTCCAGCAGCCAGTGCCCCACGGTACCCAAAGCCAAGAGCAAGCCCTCAGCTCTGCGCAGAGGCCGGGGAGATGCGCTGCGCCCTGCGCGGACGAGGGGCCGGCTGCCGCCTTGCTCCTGGGACAGGCGCCCACCGCCCGGGGGAGGCTCCTCTCCCCGGGCTGCTGGAGGGCAGGGCCCGAGGCTGACGCTCCCTGCACTTTTCCAGGAGGCCGCTGGGATGCGGAGTCTGCCAAGGAAAGGAGCAGCTCGGCACCGACGTCCAGCCGCTGAAGCGCTTTTAGCTGCTGGCATCACGGCTCCTGCACAGCCAGGGGAGCTGCGTGGGGCTGGGCAAGCAAACATCTTCAGAGAAGAGCTGGAGGAGGAGGGATACTTCTAGTGGGTTGTTTTGCCACCTTCCTTTTGAGCGTGTGGAGCGTGTGTTATGTACAGTGCTCAGTTCTGGGTCCCTGAAGGCATCCATGCCTCTTGTTCCTTTTACCTGTGTGAGCAACATTCTTTCCTTCTTTATTGCTGGCATGTATTCAAATGAGAAATTCCTATGACAGATGTCCTATTCAGACAAAAATGAAATTTTGTCCCACAGGACACAGGAATTTTGTCCCTTTCTTTACACAGGAAACGTTCCTTTTGGCCTACTGATGCCTTTTCTTTCCCAGTAAATGTAAAGAAAAGAATGCCGTGGCCTTGAAGGCTGAATCAGTATTCCTCACATCCAGCTGTCTAGAATCAGAAGAATGAAGTACACGCAGAAATGGAAAGTCTCACCCTCCAGTCTTGAAGGAGCCCAGAACAACGGAATTTAAAATCACAACCTGACGACTGCTACAAAAGCTATGCTGAGTCAGGGTAGCCTCAGCAAGCAGTCATCTGAAACCAAGGCCACCTACATTCAGCATTTGGTTCTGCCCACGAGACAAAGAGCAAGCCACCAGCTTTCTCTTTACCTTTGTTTCCCTGCATGTCAAGAGGATTTGTGCAAAGAGGCACCTTCAAAGTTCATTGAGCTCTCTAGTTGAAGATTGCTGCAAAACAGCTAGGAAATGTGAGCAGTTTGTAGCTTCACATTGATATCAGAGGTCCTACATTCACACTTGAGTATAGAGGAAATGCATCAGTCTCCATATGCTTCTCAGGTCCACTTCTAGCCTGCAGAGCTGCTTCAAGTGTGAAAAAGTTTTTCTAGAGCTCTGACAGTCAGTAAAAAAATGTTGCTGTCTGATCTGTGTAGTCACTCAATCTCTCATGTACTGCAAAAATAAAATAATACCCCCCAAAATAATAGAGGGGAGCCCTCGGACACTTCAAGAGATGGCAGCATGTATAAATTTAACATCATGGATTTGGATTAAAATCTAATCTAAGCATCAAGAATTTGATTTGTTCTTAAGGGCAGAGTCCACAACCAGTCTCCAAGGCAGCCTTGTCAAATTTGGCATCTTGATTCAAGGGAGTTCAGTGGGACCATCTCTGCTCCCAGAGATGTATAAATATGGTAGCAGTGGCTTTATCACACCTTTCAAGAACATCTGGCATAAAGCACTGGTGACAGCCACCTTCAGCTGAAGTTCTCTGCCCATAAGGTGCAGCTCAGATCACATCCTGGTTCCTAAACTAGCTGTATCAGTTTACCTTTATCAGCTCCCTTTGCAAACTTCCAAACTTACTGGCCCACGTGAGACATAGGAAGAAAGATGTATTTTTCCTTTCTTGAATGGTGTTAGCATAAATACACATCCAGCTAAACAACTATACCAGCTGCTACTTCTGTATTGCAATCTGCACTCCTTGAGAAAAAAAATACGAACCTCCAGTGCAGCCAGCAGCATTTGGCCTCTGAAAAAGGGAAGGGAAGATGAGGAGAACAGAAGAGAACAGAGAATGAATGAATAAATAAATCAATAAATGTTCTATTTTCCTGTTTATTTTATTTTATTTTATTTTTATTTTATTTTATTTTATTTTATTTTATTTTATTTTATTTTCTCTATTGTCTTTTCTGTTCTGTTCTGTCCTCCCCAGAGCTGTAAGAGCAGACATGGATTACGGTTATACTTAGTGGACATTAACCTCACATTGTATTTGTGTTGCTATTCACTGAAACAAAAGCTTCTCTTGACATATAACTGTATCAGCATTTTAACTTGGCATATTTTCTGCAAAGCCCATCATCTCACTGTTCACCCCGTTTTCCAGGTCATTTAGCAGCCCTGTTTAGTAGTACAGATCCTAATGCAGACCCCTGCAGAACTCCCTGATAACCTTTCTCTATTTAGTTCTTTGCTTTTTCCATTCTTGTATTACTTACCTATCCAAGCTAGATTTTCCCGTTTACCTTGCTGCTGGTTATTTTTCTTTAGGGTCTTTTCAGCAAGGCTTTGTTAAAAGCCTTTGGAAACTCAAGCCAATAATGTCAACTAGGTCACCTTTCTCCATGTACCAGATGACCCCATCAAAAAACCCTTCATGATGTTTGTGAGGCAGGACTTCCTTTTGCAAACTGAAACTTTGCTGACTTTATTGAAAAGGCTGTATTTATCCAGGAGGTTGTTCTGATCCTTGTTCTAGCTCTACCAGTGTGTCTGGCACAGACAGTAGGCTTACAGATCTGGAGTCTTGTGATCTGACAGGCTCTCCAGTAGGATTTTTGCTGCTGCTGTGACAGATGGAGGAATTAGTATTAGTTTTGATTTTTTTAACTAGCTGCTCTTCTAATCCCTTTTTGGCCAATTCAATTATATTTTTATATTCAATCCACCATAGTTTATGTTCTTATCTGTATTCCTTACTCAGACACACCTGCAGCTTCTTGTATGATGCTTTCTTATCCTTTGCCCTCCATGCTGTTATCAGTGCCAGCATCTTCTTTCCCTTTTTTCCTGTCACTGTTCCCCCAGCACGGTCACTTCAGCCATCTCCACCCACCTGTGAGAAGTTAATCCTCTCAGCTGTTCCTTTGAGCTTCTTTCTAAACTGCTCAAGGCTTCCAAAGTGTCTACCATATCAGCATCTTTCTTTAGAAAGATGCAAGGAAGATGAGAACTTCCATTTTGGTTCTGAATGGACTTGAACAGGACCCAACTGACCTCTCCAAACAAGAGCCAAAAAGGACTGTCTGATCTTTCAAAAGGCTACATTTGATCAAATGCTACTAGAGTGGTATACTACCCCTCCAAATCTTTGTACCTCCCAGGATGATGGCATTTTTAGAAAGCATTTTTTAAAATTGCATGTGTTTGCACACCAAGAGGTCATTCAGACATGCCCTGCCCTTATGGCTTCTGCTAATCTTGCAGGGTGTACCTGCAGATGCAGGGAAGTACACTCTTTCCCAGGTTTCCTTTCCTCCCTCCCATGTTGTGATCATTTGTCCAGGGTGTCAGGAAGCAGGACAAATCCTCCTGGGCCAAGAACACCTGCTGGCCATCCCTGTGCTATCAACAAATTGCTTCAGGAACACTGGGCAGCAGAGAGCTTGGGCACAGCACACGTCTGAACCAAGGGCCTGGGAGAAATGCCAAGTGCCAGTTCCCATCACATCCTGGCTCTGTAACAGGGCACCTTCCCTGCTCCTGGAAACGCAGGCTCATGGGTCTTATGGGAGTGGTGACTTGCTCTTGCCAGATCTCCCATTAACAGATTTGGTACTTGGCTTCATGAGCGTACCAGGATATCCTTCATGCCATCCTAAAGACCCTCGCTTCATAACTTTCCCTTCAGAGAACTTTATGTCACTTGACAGCTACTCTGTCATCAGGTCTGGGGAACATGTAATAATTTCTGAATTTCTTGCACAAGGCCTTAATGCTAAGAAAGGTACAAAAAATCTGTCTGGCTTTCAGCAAGGAAATATTTCCCTTTCTTCCTCTCTCTAAGCACACTGGCAACAGGACAGAACATTTCTGATTATTGTTCCCAGTCCTCATGTGTTACCAAGAGGAATCACCTCAGAAGTATTTTATTTCGAGAATGTAGAATTGGAGATGTGGTGCATCACAAGCCAGCACACCTGCATGGGTAGCTGAGCTCGCTGCCACTCTTATCCACACCTTCTCTGACCTGCCTGTTCCTGTCCTGCCTGCCAGCAGGGAGCAGATCCTCAGGAGCAGGGTTGGCAAGTCCTTGTCAGATGCACATCCAAGTATTCCCTGGGTGGTATAAGTGCCAGCTGGAGACTGTTTCTTACTAGGAGTCCATCCCTAGTATTTTGGATGAAACTCAAGTCCTAAAGAATGCAACAGGGGAATCCTTCCCTTCCCAAGATGTGCTAGGGATGAGACTTCTACTTTGTTTTTCAGCTAGTTTCAGCTGTGTTGAGAAGAGCTGGAGTAGGAATGGCCAGTTCTCCCTGCAGGCTAGCAGTGCAGGCTAGCAGCTCTTCATTGGGAAACAACAGGGAATACTTAGTAAAAAATAGTTGTAACTAATCAAGGTACG
Organism: Oxyura jamaicensis; assembly: GCF_011077185.1. NCBI lineage: Eukaryota > Metazoa > Chordata > Aves > Anseriformes > Anatidae > Oxyura > Oxyura jamaicensis. Next base: position 8,688 of record NW_023303239.1, read on the forward strand.
TGGAGCCCAGAGAAAGCCCCAAATGTCCAAAGACAGGAGAGTCCATACAGAAGGAGGGGAGTTCTGCTATCTTGACTGTAGCTGTGTGCAGTGCCCTTCCTTGTCCTTCTCCAGATAGTTACACGCAGGAGTATATTCAGGAGTATATATAATATACAGTAGTACATAAAATATTGAACCTATTGTTTGAACTGTTTTTTAGTAATTTATTTCAATGTAAAGTGTACCCTGTAATTTGTTTTCTAATGTTTCAATGAGGAGCTTGTGCTTTTTACTTTTAGGAAGGAGTCAAGCCCACCTGTTTCTCAGCGCAGTTTTGATCCAAATTTGACCCTGAAAACAAACAAAACAAAATACTTTATAGCATGAGTAACCAAGAACTTCTGGGCTCTGCTGTCACAGCAGGTGGTAGAGGCAGCTGGCATCAGCAGGGTCAAAAGGTGTTGGGTAAATCTGTGGGCAAGAGGGCCCTGATCATCAAGGAGATGGTGAGGGATGTAACATTGCACGCCTAGCCCAGGTCTGTGAGTGCTGGTGGGGTGCACAGGGAAGGCACTGCAGAGAGAGATCAGACTCCCACATGCTGCCAAAACAGCATCTGGTACTGGTGCTGTAGGACTCCAGGCAAAGGGTTACAAGGACCATCTCTGGCCAAGAGCTGTGGGATGAGGCATTTGAAACTGGAGCATAAACCTAACAAACCATGGGGACATTGAATGAGGTGGGAGAGGGATGAAGAATTGCATGTACTGCTGGTTGATCTCCCAGCTGACACTGCAGAAACGTGACAGACACACAAAGGCCTAAAGGTCAAGGAGGAGCTTAAAAATGTTTCCTTGAACTTTAGACAGGGATGTATCTCACCTCATTTCAGTGCTCTTCAGAAGTTTGCACCCCACCCATTAATTCATTTGCTGAGGCTCTCTCTAGAGCAAGGAGGAACAACAACTATCTCCAAAGGCTGGTTCAGCGCATCTCTTTCAGGCACCTGCTCTGTAATAAGTGATTTTAGTTCTGGAGGTCCCTGTACATAGAGAGAGCATAGACAACTGACTTTAGATAAATTGTTGATAGCTAAAGTTAGGTGAAACAAATCCTGCCTTTATGAGTGAAGGCTGGAACAGCAGCTAGTCCACCCATAGCGGCCTCTACAGGTGTTTGACCAATCAGATTACCCTGTAACAGGTAAAAGACCACTGTAAGGGCAGGAAGAGGTGTTGACTTCCCATAAAACCTTAATTTTCTCTGGTAGAAAGCAAAAAGTAGTGTAGGTTTTTTGTTTTGTTTTGTTTTTCATAAACATGCTCACTGACAAAGGAACTAGGAATAAATTCATTCTGAATTGAATCAATATAATGAATTTCATTATTTTGTTTTCATCACAATATATTTTTATGTAGAATGGCTCCTGCTTAATCTTAAACTTAGTAGTAAAACTTTAATATGAAAGTAAACAAAACAACCACATCTGCCAAGTCTTGGAAGTGTTTAAAATGCCCTGCAAAACAATGAGAGGAGACCAGAAGATCTTAGAGGAGTCCAGAATTGTGTTTTTCATCACAATGCAAACTGCTCAACTTTTCATTCATCTTCAAATGTTTCTTTATGAAAAAGTTTCTTTATGAACTGTGGATAAAATCTTTGATGATGAAGGAATGCAACTGTGACACATGACTGTGACCATCCCAGGGCAAGTCAAATCCCCCTTTCTGAAATTCTGGTTTTTGAAGCTGAATGACAGCACCACACATATTATCAAAAGTCATCATAATTGGTAAAACTGGTATGGAATTAACATGCAGACCTGCAGTGCAGCCTCCATCTAAAACTTTCCACGTACAGTAATTGTATTTGCTAGCTAGTTCTCTTATCTAAGTTATTTTTCCCTGTGTATTGTTATGAATATTAAGTATCTCTCTCAAATAGCTGCAAATGTTGTGCAATGCAACTGCTGGTTAATCTGAAAGATGCAAGAGAAGAACTCTGTCTTTTACTAGAAAAAAAAAAAAAAAAAAAAAAGGGACAACTTTGACAACTTTTAACCCTGGGATCCAGCAGTTAAGGACAAAAGTACAAAACATGACAAAACATGCCTGTTAAAAAGATGGTATTTGAATGTGAATGCACTTTTATTAAAATAGTGTTAATAAAGGAAGTGCATCTATGAAACTCCACCATCAAATGCTACACTGCAGTAGATCAAAACAGCTTCACTCTGCTTGCTCTACATCCCTTCTGCTGGAGAGATTGAGAGCAGAAAGTCCAGTCACTTCTGCCAAAATCCACTGGAAGGAAGAGAGCTGAGGCCATAAAACATGCTTCCTTCCTGTTGCTTGTCATCTGTTCTCTCAAAATGCTTTCAGATTTTGCATGGGTCTGGCTTCTGCACATTTCAGGAGGACGAGGCTAGATGGGAAAGGGTGGAGCAGAGGGATGATTTTTGGCCAGTGTAATTGTGAAACACCTGCTGTACCTCTTCCACCCTCAAGCACCATCTCTTCATGAGCCAAGAATGAAGAGACTGCAGCAGCAGCAGAGGGGTTTGGATGAACACGTACAGCAGGCAGGATCACTAGGCCTTCACTGGCTTGCAGGACTGCCCAGGGAGGGTCAGTCATAACCCAACAGTCTTGAGGTATCTGGCAGCTGGTTCAGTGTCCCTGGGACCTGCCTGGTGACTCAGCAGATGTGCTCACATCTGGGCAGGTGTGCTAATGGCACTAAAAGCCTTTTGCTCCCTGGGAGGTGTTCAGAGAAGATGTTCCTTGATGGTCCCCCTCCCACTCCTGCCAGGTCACCTTCACTGGTGTGGTCTCTGTGGGAGTGAAGACCAGTGCTCACACTAAAGGGATACTTGTAAGGGTGTGAGCAGGAACAGAACCAGACCACAGCATACTGCTGTTGGAAGACTCCATAGGAAATAAAATTTCTTATTCCAATTTACATTTCCTTTTAAAAATCAAGTTGATATTATTTGTGGCACTTAATGGGAATCCCTTATTTTCTGGGATATTTCCCTTCCATTCCATTCCCTTCCCTTCCCTTGTTCTCATTCTCCTTGTCTTCCTCATCATCATCGTCATCAGTGTTGTTGTCATTGTCAACATCTCTCTCCTCTCCTCTCCTCTCCTCTCCTCTCCTCTCCTCTCCTCTCCTCTCCTCTCCTCTCCTCTCCTCTCCTCTCCTCTCCTCTCCTCTCCTCTCCTCTCCTTCCCTCTCCTTCCCTCTCCTTCCCTCTCCTTC
>NW_023303240.1:0-10562 GCF_011077185.1 Oxyura jamaicensis
AGGCGGATGAGCCGATGCCTCCCCCTCCCCCTCGCCCTCCCCCCCCCTTCTCCCCGAGTCACGGCACCCTCCGTGTTCTAACAGGAGGGGGGCGGGGGGAGGGAGGAGAGGTCTTTCCCTCTCTCCCTCGTTCCTAACAGAGCCATGTGGAGGCTCGAGGAAGATGCAGTTTTATATAATTTAGTTTAATAGTTTATTTTGGTGAGCTGATTACCGAATAATTATAATTATAGTACTACTACTATTTTATACATCCCCCTCTTCCAGTAACAGGCACACTAACCCCACAGCCCCAAAGAAAAATCCCCTAGTTCCCCAAACAGAGAGAAATGACGAAGAAATCCTGTACTTGCTAGAGCTACAAATTTGCATTATGTTATGAACTGTAACAATCACAATGACTCTTTTCAGTTACTTTTCTTACATCATTTACTTGTTGCTAAAGAAAGTCAACATGGGAGAACATAAGAATTCTCAGCTAAAATCTTGACTGATAAATTTTAGACAAGGGATATACTGGTGTAATGAAAAGCACTTTGGAATAAAGACTGATTTGTTTTGGCTCTACTCCACTGGTGAGAACTTAATCTGTAAGAAACCCAGAAGTGACCATGAGCATCTATTTATTGACAACGATTTGTGAGTGGATATTGTCACCAATATTTTTATCTAAGTATGAAAGGGTTTTTTTGTTACATTTGTTCTTCCTCTATGATGAAAGTAAGAAAACATTAATACTTCCTGGACAACTCAGTTGGGAGGGAGAGCTGTATAATGACTGGATCCTGTGGAAGTATCCTTCTGATAAAATAAAGGATAGGAACTGTTTATTAAGATGTGTTGTCAGGTACATGAGGAAGAAAAGCAAACACATTTTTTAGTTCTTTTTTTTTTTTTTTTTCTTAATCTGCATTAAATACCTACACTTGAAAAGGACAAAGGACTTCTAAAAATAATTCACACGGAAATGAATTGAGATCGCAGTTAAAATTTATTTAGAAATATTATGAAAAAGAAAACATTCATATGGGAGGAACTTCCATGTCTTTTTCATGAGTTCCCCTTTTTGTCTAAATGTAGATATCTATACTCAGATACAAAAAAAAAATCTAAGGATTAATACATTGAAAAGTATTGCAGATTATGCATAGCTCTGTGAAAATGAAAAAAAGTGATCAGGAAATCATTGAGTTGCTCATAAAGTACACTAAATTTTAGCGGCATGCTCAGCAATCACAGAGAAATTGGAAAAAAAAAGAAAAAAAAAAACGTTCACAGCACAAGCAACTTTGCTATTAATGTTGGGAAAGGGAAACATGAAACCACCATTATCATAAGCTCTTCAGAAACAGTAACTGTCAATGCAAAGATACTGGGAAGTAAGAAACGCTTCAGCAAACAGCCCCTTCAAAAAACACATACAGTGTCACTGCTCTTTCTGAAGAAAAGGTGGGCGGCTCTTAAAAGAGCCTTTGGGGTATTTCGAGAGGGTCCGAGAGCTGCCTATGTCTTTTACTTTAACCGCCGAAGCCGTAGAGGGTGCGTCCCTGGCGCTTGAGGGCGTAGACCACGTCCATGGCCGTGACCGTCTTGCGCTTGGCGTGCTCGGTGTAGGTGACAGCGTCGCGGATCACGTTCTCCAGGAACACCTTGAGCACGCCGCGCGTCTCCTCGTAGATGAGCCCCGAGATGCGCTTGACGCCGCCGCGCCGCGCCAGGCGCCGGATGGCCGGCTTGGTGATGCCCTGGATGTTGTCGCGCAGCACCTTGCGGTGCCGCTTGGCGCCCCCCTTGCCGAGCCCCTTCCCGCCCTTGCCTCTGCCAGACATGGTGGTGCTGCTGCTGCTGCTGCGGGATCCGAGCTGTGAGGGGCTGGGTGCGGCGCCGCGTCGTTTATAGGGCGGGGTCCGACCTGGTTGGAGACTGCGGAGGCAAGGGGCGGGGCCTGCGGTTCGCTCCCGCCGAATCTCCCCGCCGTGGCTTTAGCGAGACCCAGTAGCACAAAAATGGGGGCTAGGGGGGTTCGTGAGACTTGTTCTTCCGTAGCTTTGACGCTAAGTTCAGATTTTTGGTGTGTGGTCCTTTTATTTATTTATTTATTTCATATTCAAAACTTATCGGTTAAGATATACCTGTAGAAGTTTTTATTTTTCCTCTTTTTTTCCACCTAAATCTTTGCTACATCACCCTCACTTGGAACTAAAATCTCCATCATATAAGGGTATCCTAGTTACTGCAAGTCTGACATTTCTCTTTAATTTCAAGTATAATTTTTATTTTCAAATATGGATACGTAGTTTGTATTGCAATTTAACCTTTTCTATTAATTTTCTGATAGCATTGATTCTTATATATGGATGTAGTGTTTTAAAAAGCTGCTCTTTTTCTAATTATTATTATTATTATATTTTTTTAAATGGAGCATCTTGCAGCAAAATCTGTCCAATGGCTTTTCTAAGAATTTCCTCCTCCTCCCTGAATTTATTTCTAATCTATCCTGCCTTTTCTGAACGTTCGTTCAATGAAAGTCTAACAACAAAATACGTACATTAAACAAGAGAGTTTAATCTTTATTTACTGCATTTTATTTTATTATGACTAAATGTTTTATTTGGACAAATACTTGCATAATATTTTCCATTCTTATGGTAGTATAAACACCTATTTAGTTATTTTTAAAAGGGGTTGAAAGAATAAAGACCTAAAAAGCAAGGTGTTTTTATCCTTCGGGGGAGGGTATTCACTTCCTCCTTTGCTTTCTTTCGGGGTGGAAAATCTGCTGCGGTATTACTGTTGCAAGCCGTATTTAACAAAGACCGCGGCAACCGACATTAAGTAGCTGGCTTTCAAGATGAAAAGGATTACAAGTGAAAAAAATGTTCTGTTATTGAGGGTTTGCTGCCCTCTCATGGACAATTTTTTATTCCTCTCTTCTTTAAACTGAAAGGCTTCATTCATACAGTGCGTCCTTCCATAAAGACACCACAAAGCATTAATCTATGAACAATATGCATTTTCGGACTTTGATTTCACGTGCTCCTTCCTAGCACCCCTGCCCCAGTCTCTCTCACTGCACAGCTTTTTGTTTGACGGTATCCAGCCATATTCCACTCCTTTTTAACCAGGTGTAGGAAGCTGGAGAATCGCAACGGACCCAGTCTCATCGGGTCAGTGTCAGCAGTCAGGTGAAACCCTCTAAAAATTAGTTCGTGTGACACCCGACAGCCTTCACTTAGGGTAGCCACAAGAGCGTGTTAGGCGCACCTCCACCCCAGAGGCACACGCATCTCAGCTCAGGAATTTGGGCTGTCAGGGTGCAGGGACGTGGCCCAAGAATCTTAGGGGAAGAAAGAAAAAAAAAAAAAGTGATGTGTATGCGGGTTTGTATATTAAGTAGAGGAAGAGGCAATTTCAAACAAGGGCCAAAACGCCAGCTGTATTCTATCTAGGTGGACATGCAGAAGAAGCGTAAGAGAAGCGTTTCAGGAAAATGTCTTTATTTTAAGACACCATCCACAACCACAAATAGGGAAGGGTCTCTTGTATTCATTTTCTTTTAGCACAGGGACTTAGAACCTTTACTTATTGTTTTTCCATCAACACGGTAATCAGGTCTCAATTTCTTCTCTAAACTGCAGGGACCCCGTTTTGGGGTAATCGCTTCGGATTTACGAGCTACTGACGTGAGATCAACCGTTTTTGTCGAGAGCTGAGCAAATAATTCTACGAAATTCTTCCTTCTTCTGGGGAAACGGTGGTACCAGAGCCACGACTAGAGGTGAGGAAACAGCTTTCCCGTCCCCGTCCCTTTTCCTTTCTCCCGCCATCAAGCACCCAGCCCCAGCTAAGGAGAGGAAAAGCATCCCGTGAACGCGGTAAAATCGGTGGCAGGAGGGCACGGTCAAATCACCGGGAAGAGGTGGGGGCTGCAGAGGGGAGGGCGAGGTTGGTGGGCAGGCAGGGGACGCTCTGATCCCCCGCGGGTTCCTACAGCGCTCGGATCCGCCTCCCCTAGTGAAACGAGTCCCTGGATCCTGGCCAAGGACAGAGCCCAGCAGCTCTATGGGACAAAAGCCTCAACCGGGGAGCAGAGATGCGGGCACCTCATGGGGCGGTGCGGAACACCCCTGTGCAGCCCGGAGCCCCCTCACCCTACGACTTCCACGGGGGACAGAACTAGACCGGGAGTGAAGAAACCCACAGCAGCAAGGCAGGCTCGTACCAGGAAGTTCATAAACTTGTTCCTCCGAGGGAAAAACCTAAGTCCCCGCCTTCCGGATTAGAGACGGAGCATCTGTTTAACCCGAAAACTCCCGTGCACCAGAAAATCCCGAGAGGCGCAGCCAATCTACGCGCAGCGCGGGCTTTTCGAAATGAGCACAGCTCCGGGGGCGCGGGCGGGAGCGGCCCCCAGCGTGGCCCGCCCCTGCCCCCCCGGCGCAGCATCTGGGTTGATGTGGGAGCGAGCAGCGGCTACGAGAGCCGCCGCCTGCCACGGGCTGGGCAGGTGAGCACCGGCCGAAGCCCAGCGCGCCCGGGATCGTACTCGGGGGACTTCCTGCGGCTGCTCTGGTGCTTCTCGCACCGTGTCCGCGCTGTCGGGCTGCCGAGAGCGATGCCGCGCTCGGCCGGAGCCGCCTGCGGAGAACAGGGACGCGGAAGCAGTTGCGTGCACCGTTATCTGAGGGACTGCCAGCAACAGTAGCGCCGGAGAACGGAAGTTACACCAACAACCGCATAAAAAAGTAAGAAAGTGTTTCAGCTTTTTTGATGAAAGATTGGGTGGCTCTTAAAAGAGCCGTTGGGGGTTGTCTGCAAGGCAGACGGGAGTTTTTCAGGACCGTTTACTTCTTCTTGGGCGCCGCCTTCTTTGCTTTAGCCGCTTTAGGTTTGGCAACCTTGGGCTTAGCAGCTTTGGGCTTCACCGCCTTTGCCTTGGCCGGGCTCTTCGCTGCCACTGCCTTTTTGGGCTTGGCAGCCTTGGTCGCCTTCTTGGGGCTCTTGGCTGCCTTCTTAGTGGCGGCGGCCGCCGGCTTCTTGGCTTTCTTGGGGCTCTTCTTCACCGCCGCCTTCTTGGCTGCGCTAGCGGGCTTCTTGGCCGCTGGCTTCTTGGCCGCCGGCTTCTTGGGTTTGGCCGCGGCTGCCCGCTTCTTAGGCGCCTTCTCCTTCACTTCGCCGGGCTTCTTGCTGAGGCGGAAGGAGCCGGAGGCGCCGGTGCCCTTGGTCTGCACCAGCGTGCCTTTACTGACAAGGCTCTTGAGCCCCAACTTGATGCGGCTGTTGCTCTTTTCCACATCGTATCCACCAGCAGCCAGCGCCTTCTTGAGCGCGGCGAGGGAGAGCCCCTTGCGCTCCTTGGAAGCAGACACGGCCTTGGTAATCAGCTCCGTGACGCTGGGGCCCGCGGGCTTGCGCGCCTTGGAGCCGCCCGCCGCCTTCTTCGGCTTCTTGGCAGGGGTTGCCTTGGCCGGAGCCGGAGGAGCGGCGGCGACCTCAGGCGCAGCGACGGGAGCGGTCTCAGCCATGTCGCCTCCTGCGGAGCAGGCAGAACAATGGCGCAGCCGCTGCCGCCGCCCCTTTTATAGCAGCGCCGCGCGCGCTGATTGGTGCGGCCCGGCCCGGCCCCGTAGTGCTGCTCCATCTCCCCCGGGCGCCTTCTCCTCCCAAACTCTCCGCCCGTGCTCCGTACCGGCAGGGCGGGGGACGCGGGACGCGGGTGCTGCCGGCGTTTCCCGTTGGAAGGAGGAAAAACGAGCGAGCAGAGACCCGAGAAGCCCCGCGGCGTGGGGCCGTTCCTACCCACGGCGAGGGAAAATTTGGCTTTGTTTTTAGTTTAAGACCTACCCAGCCCTGAGCCGGCACGGCCCGCGGGGCATCCTGCGCTCTGGGAGGTCCTTTCCAGAGCAAGGCCAACACCGGAGCGGTTTCAAGGGCTGGACGCCGCGCAGAGCGGCGGTAACGCCGAGGAAGTAACGCAGCGGGCCCCCCCCGTGCGGGTGCGGGAGCTCAGCGGCCTTCAGGCAGCCCCCACGTCTGGTAGAAGCCGGCGTTTCAGCAGCGTGTGGGAAAGCCGGCGTTACTTCGCTCCCGCCTGGGTGTAAAGTGGCGCAAAGCACCGCTGCGCCTTTCTCTGAGGGCTGATGTTTCTGGGAATGTGCTTCCGATACACCCTTCGGGAAGCTGCTTCTGTCTGCTGAACTGGGGAGTCAGCATACTTACTATTGCAGCACACCGTCTTTTAATCCTAAAATGTAAAAAGTATGTCTTGTTTCGCAATTTACTAGCATTCCTTGTGAAGTAGAATCTGGTGCATAGTGAAAATTTGACTTGAGCGGTGAGGTAAAGCTGCAAAACCTGTCCTTGGAGAGTGTGATCAGGACCGTTTATTGTGCAGAACTGATTTCCATGTTCTAATGAGGGAATATTGATGGTTCAGTGTATTGCTTTGCTGACAACATACAATGACTTGCCACTTTGATCTTTTTAGAATAAAGATAGCTTTTTACACCATTTCAAGAGGTCTCCTTCTCCTCGACAGTGGCAGCACCATATCCAAACACACAAATAAACCAATAGAAAAACCCCAACGAATTCTCAGTTTCTGCTTTCAAGCCTTCCAATTTTCCCCTTCCTTTAAATAGCATGTCGCTTTATCATTATTATTTTAAAATGAAACATACAACAGCCTGCCTGCAATAACATTGTTTCATAAAATAGATAGTAGGCTATCATCAGCCACTCAGAACAGCAGAGCAGACCTATCCAGGGCTACAAGAAATTGTAACAAGGTAAATCAAATGACTGTACAGCATAGAATTCCAGAAGCCAGGGGCTGGCAAAATATACAGATACATTGTCTTGTGTCTCCATGTTACATTCAGGAAATGTCATTTCTATTTACACATGTCTCTAAGAAATAACAGTAACTATATCCTGACAGTAACTCTTGCTAAATGAAAGAAGATGGGAATAACATATGATCCCTCTGAACATTTTAAAATAATTGTGTTTTCTTAAAGTCACTCAAGAAGCAAATTATGTGAAATCTCTACATCAAAGTATGGACTTGAATTATTCAGTAATTTAACATGTGTATTTTTATTTTATTTTTCTCTATTTGGAGGTGAAATGAATGAAGAAATACATGGCTACGTGAGGTGTCCCAGAGAATGCAGATCAGCTGGTAAGACAAAGGTAAATATGTATCTTGAAAGATCTGGCTGTGATAACAAGCAAGACAGAAATGCTAGGTATAAGGTGCAGTATTGCGTATTGTATAAACACAGAAATTGAAAAATAATTTTTATGCCCATTTCATCTAGTGGTTATTTCTTAAAATTCAGGGAATTAAGTTCCTCAGTGACATTACTGAAGACCATCTTTCAAGCAGTTCTGACACTGAGGAAAAGATTTTTCTAAACTAGTAGCAGTGACCCCATTGTAACAATGAATGTAGATATCAAGTCCTCACAGAGACAGAGGAGCTAAGAACTCTCTAGTTCATTAACATTTGCACACGTGTTTCTTTCTTGTTCACTTTCTTACTTTCTTTCTGTTCAAGCTTATTACATTAAATGGCAGTTTTCTGTCAATTCTCTGGACTTGTACAGTAAGCAATATTGTCATCCTTATCAGTCTTTGAAAGATTCTTAATAAACTTCACCATAAATTGTGGCTTCTGCAATGGTGAGGTTCTTGGCTTGTACGTAGGTCAGTCTTATTTTATTCTTTGGTCAAATTGCTGGATATTGGTTGCAGTTCATGGTGGGATATGTACTAGAAAATGTTCCAAAGAGCCTGTATTACACATTTGAAGGAAATTTCAAAATCACATTGTTCTTCATACAACAGACCTTGCCTTATTATCAGGAAATATTTTCATTTTCAAATCACAGATATGCCATTAAAATAGAGATGAAACCTACTTCCCTGTCTTGCAGCTTTTTTCACTAGCACTCTCAGAGGACTGTAACACTGCTCCTGAGGACACAGAAGCTGCATGCTATTCCAGTGGACTGGAACTTTTAATTTTTCTTTTTCTTCTATGTGGAGCAAGAACAGTTCCTGATAAAGCATTAGACCAAATGTCTGCAGCTGAAGCTGACTCAGTGTCATAAGAGTGGAAATGATAAGGAGGAACATTTTTTGCTTAGTCAACAGTATGGGTCTAGGAATAAAGATGGGCTAGAAAAAATTGTTTTTAAGTCCTTATATTCCCAAAGAAGAATAAACAATGAGATGTCTTAATAAACAATGAGAGCACTTTTCTAAACATCAGATTAGAGCTCCATCCAGAATTGCAGAGTTAGGACATGAATGGTCCCATCTTGCCCACAGGCAGCTAGCAGTTATTGCCCTTTGGAAACTCCAGTTATGACACAAGCAAAGTTAGAGTATAGTAGTGAGGGAAGCCAAGGATACTTGGGAAAATCCTAATGCACTTGGAATATCTTTTAGTTTCCCAGAAGTGGCAAAAGCAGTATATGGAGTTCCCAAATACTGCTGATACCAGAAAGCCTAATTACTTCTGTGGTAAGTCTCTTTTGTGGCTGACTGCAGCCCAAGCCTAGGTATTTCTACTCTAAAAGGAGTGCCCCTCTGATTCAATGTCTATTAGCTCACTGCTTTATTTTTAATGTTTAATCAACAACAAATGTAATTGCAACATAAAAACTTAACAAGGTTATTTTTCTGTTATATTAACATAAAATGTCATTTGGATCTTCTGCTAAGTCTCTGCTCTACAGACTGAAACTTGGCCTATAATTCTTGAAGCTCCTTGTCTCCTTTAACACCGTGATTGATGAAACCTTAAAATTATCATTTGTGTTAAAGAACTACTTACTTAAAATCTAGTAACCACAACTATGAGACCTGACATTGGAATAGGGCAAAACTTTCAAGAGAGCTTCCATCCAGTTCTTGAAGCTTGGAATTCATGAATAATCCCCCAAAATTCAGGGGACAGTGAATTTCTGTAATCTCAAACAGATACCTTCCTGATTTAGCTATTTTGTGAGGATTTTAACCCTTGCACATATGAATAGATTGACAGGTGAATACTTCAGCATATACTGAAGTGGAGACAGTAGGGAAAAGTAGCAAGGTGATACATAAGTGAGTGGAAATATATTTCAGAAAGGTGTAAAATAAGATGTGCATGAAGTACTGCTTTCTATGGTTCTAATATTTGAAAGAATTTAGAGAGATAAACAAGAACAAAGGAGAAGGCAGACTTTTTGAAGTAATTTCTACTGTTTATTGCTTCTGTGTGTAACCTTTTGACATTCATCTTACATCTGATGATCACGTTTCACATCTTTAACTCTGATCTTCACAAGAGGTTGACTTTGTGTTTCCAACCTATAAATAATATTTTCACTCTCATATAAAAGTATTCCTGCACTAATAAAACCTCTCTGGTCTCTGTAGTAATAGTCTATGTTGATGACTTCTGAAGGTGAAGCTAAGAAGAGTACTGTAAGAGTAAGTAAAAATTGAGATAATTTAAGAGAACAGGGAACAGTAATCATAAAGAAAATCTGCAAGAAATGAATCCAGAATTTACACAGGTACTTAACAGGATATTTGCTATAGTTGGCCTATACTTTTTATAAATTATTTTAAAAATATACTGGTTATAGTTTATGCAATATATTATTTCTTTCTACATCTACTGGTATTTACAAGAGTTTGGGACATATGTAGGCCCTCAATGCATAACAAAAAAGTCCAACAGGAGAAAAGAAATATGGACATACTGTTTAAGGTTTTTTACATTGTAGTAATGTTCACTGCATGCATCCTGTACCCAGCACCAAAAGAACTATAGATGAAAAGTTCAAGGATTTTCTGCAGTGCAAAAAGGAAGAAAAGAAATCAAAAATCTGTAAAATCTGCAACCAATCTTACAAATAAAACTTACTCAAGAGCTACAGGGTAATTTACATCCAAGGGTAGATATGTTAATAGCGAAGAAGCTGTGATGCAGGGAGACAAATGAAGTAACAAACAAAATATTCATGATAACTATGAAAAAAGATCGGCAGAAGCAAAAACATTCAATACATGCCCCGGAACTTGTTTTTCTCAACAAATCTAAAAAGTCTTGGAATCTATTGATGAAAATAAAATTGTGCCCAGCAGATGGCAGAAGACGACAAGCCAGGCAGAGGCAGCGGAGTGAGGCTCCCGCACCGCTCGGAGCCGCTGACCTGGGACGAGCCCGGGGCCCGACAGAACGCTCCGAGGACTCCGAGGAGCCGCTCCAGCGAGGCACGGAGAAGGGAGCATGCCGAGCTCGGGGGCGCGCTCGGCACGGGCGAGAAGGGAGACAGAGCGCCATAGACCCGCCTCCGGAGCTTGAGGGCGAGCGCAGCCGAGGTGGGGCCGGGGCCGCGGCGGGGCCCCGAGAGGTGCCCGGGAGCGGCGGAGGAGGGCGAAGGCCCCGCCCCGCCCGCAGGAGGGGACGCGTCTCCGGGACCGCCCCCGCCTCGTGCCCGCCCCTGCTTCCAACCAGGTCGGCTCCCGCCCTATAAACGACGCGGCGCGGCACCCAGCCC
>NW_023303241.1:0-10563 GCF_011077185.1 Oxyura jamaicensis
AGGCGGATGAGCCGATGCCTCCCCCTCCCCCTCGCCCTCCCCCCCCCCTTCTCCCCGAGTCACGGCACCCTCCGTGTTCTAACAGGAGGGGGGCGGGGGGAGGGAGGAGAGGTCTTTCCCTCTCTCCCTCGTTCCTAACAGAGCCATGTGGAGGCTCGAGGAAGATGCAGTTTTATATAATTTAGTTTAATAGTTTATTTTGGTGAGCTGATTACCGAATAATTATAATTATAGTACTACTACTATTTTATACATCCCCCTCTTCCAGTAACAGGCACACTAACCCCACAGCCCCAAAGAAAAATCCCCTAGTTCCCCAAACAGAGAGAAATGACGAAGAAATCCTGTACTTGCTAGAGCTACAAATTTGCATTATGTTATGAACTGTAACAATCACAATGACTCTTTTCAGTTACTTTTCTTACATCATTTACTTGTTGCTAAAGAAAGTCAACATGGGAGAACATAAGAATTCTCAGCTAAAATCTTGACTGATAAATTTTAGACAAGGGATATACTGGTGTAATGAAAAGCACTTTGGAATAAAGACTGATTTGTTTTGGCTCTACTCCACTGGTGAGAACTTAATCTGTAAGAAACCCAGAAGTGACCATGAGCATCTATTTATTGACAACGATTTGTGAGTGGATATTGTCACCAATATTTTTATCTAAGTATGAAAGGGTTTTTTTGTTACATTTGTTCTTCCTCTATGATGAAAGTAAGAAAACATTAATACTTCCTGGACAACTCAGTTGGGAGGGAGAGCTGTATAATGACTGGATCCTGTGGAAGTATCCTTCTGATAAAATAAAGGATAGGAACTGTTTATTAAGATGTGTTGTCAGGTACATGAGGAAGAAAAGCAAACACATTTTTTAGTTCTTTTTTTTTTTTTTTTTCTTAATCTGCATTAAATACCTACACTTGAAAAGGACAAAGGACTTCTAAAAATAATTCACACGGAAATGAATTGAGATCGCAGTTAAAATTTATTTAGAAATATTATGAAAAAGAAAACATTCATATGGGAGGAACTTCCATGTCTTTTTCATGAGTTCCCCTTTTTGTCTAAATGTAGATATCTATACTCAGATACAAAAAAAAAATCTAAGGATTAATACATTGAAAAGTATTGCAGATTATGCATAGCTCTGTGAAAATGAAAAAAAGTGATCAGGAAATCATTGAGTTGCTCATAAAGTACACTAAATTTTAGCGGCATGCTCAGCAATCACAGAGAAATTGGAAAAAAAAAGAAAAAAAAAAACGTTCACAGCACAAGCAACTTTGCTATTAATGTTGGGAAAGGGAAACATGAAACCACCATTATCATAAGCTCTTCAGAAACAGTAACTGTCAATGCAAAGATACTGGGAAGTAAGAAACGCTTCAGCAAACAGCCCCTTCAAAAAACACATACAGTGTCACTGCTCTTTCTGAAGAAAAGGTGGGCGGCTCTTAAAAGAGCCTTTGGGGTATTTCGAGAGGGTCCGAGAGCTGCCTATGTCTTTTACTTTAACCGCCGAAGCCGTAGAGGGTGCGTCCCTGGCGCTTGAGGGCGTAGACCACGTCCATGGCCGTGACCGTCTTGCGCTTGGCGTGCTCGGTGTAGGTGACAGCGTCGCGGATCACGTTCTCCAGGAACACCTTGAGCACGCCGCGCGTCTCCTCGTAGATGAGCCCCGAGATGCGCTTGACGCCGCCGCGCCGCGCCAGGCGCCGGATGGCCGGCTTGGTGATGCCCTGGATGTTGTCGCGCAGCACCTTGCGGTGCCGCTTGGCGCCCCCCTTGCCGAGCCCCTTCCCGCCCTTGCCTCTGCCAGACATGGTGGTGCTGCTGCTGCTGCTGCGGGATCCGAGCTGTGAGGGGCTGGGTGCGGCGCCGCGTCGTTTATAGGGCGGGGTCCGACCTGGTTGGAGACTGCGGAGGCAAGGGGCGGGGCCTGCGGTTCGCTCCCGCCGAATCTCCCCGCCGTGGCTTTAGCGAGACCCAGTAGCACAAAAATGGGGGCTAGGGGGGTTCGTGAGACTTGTTCTTCCGTAGCTTTGACGCTAAGTTCAGATTTTTGGTGTGTGGTCCTTTTATTTATTTATTTATTTCATATTCAAAACTTATCGGTTAAGATATACCTGTAGAAGTTTTTATTTTTCCTCTTTTTTTCCACCTAAATCTTTGCTACATCACCCTCACTTGGAACTAAAATCTCCATCATATAAGGGTATCCTAGTTACTGCAAGTCTGACATTTCTCTTTAATTTCAAGTATAATTTTTATTTTCAAATATGGATACGTAGTTTGTATTGCAATTTAACCTTTTCTATTAATTTTCTGATAGCATTGATTCTTATATATGGATGTAGTGTTTTAAAAAGCTGCTCTTTTTCTAATTATTATTATTATTATATTTTTTTAAATGGAGCATCTTGCAGCAAAATCTGTCCAATGGCTTTTCTAAGAATTTCCTCCTCCTCCCTGAATTTATTTCTAATCTATCCTGCCTTTTCTGAACGTTCGTTCAATGAAAGTCTAACAACAAAATACGTACATTAAACAAGAGAGTTTAATCTTTATTTACTGCATTTTATTTTATTATGACTAAATGTTTTATTTGGACAAATACTTGCATAATATTTTCCATTCTTATGGTAGTATAAACACCTATTTAGTTATTTTTAAAAGGGGTTGAAAGAATAAAGACCTAAAAAGCAAGGTGTTTTTATCCTTCGGGGGAGGGTATTCACTTCCTCCTTTGCTTTCTTTCGGGGTGGAAAATCTGCTGCGGTATTACTGTTGCAAGCCGTATTTAACAAAGACCGCGGCAACCGACATTAAGTAGCTGGCTTTCAAGATGAAAAGGATTACAAGTGAAAAAAATGTTCTGTTATTGAGGGTTTGCTGCCCTCTCATGGACAATTTTTTATTCCTCTCTTCTTTAAACTGAAAGGCTTCATTCATACAGTGCGTCCTTCCATAAAGACACCACAAAGCATTAATCTATGAACAATATGCATTTTCGGACTTTGATTTCACGTGCTCCTTCCTAGCACCCCTGCCCCAGTCTCTCTCACTGCACAGCTTTTTGTTTGACGGTATCCAGCCATATTCCACTCCTTTTTAACCAGGTGTAGGAAGCTGGAGAATCGCAACGGACCCAGTCTCATCGGGTCAGTGTCAGCAGTCAGGTGAAACCCTCTAAAAATTAGTTCGTGTGACACCCGACAGCCTTCACTTAGGGTAGCCACAAGAGCGTGTTAGGCGCACCTCCACCCCAGAGGCACACGCATCTCAGCTCAGGAATTTGGGCTGTCAGGGTGCAGGGACGTGGCCCAAGAATCTTAGGGGAAGAAAGAAAAAAAAAAAAAGTGATGTGTATGCGGGTTTGTATATTAAGTAGAGGAAGAGGCAATTTCAAACAAGGGCCAAAACGCCAGCTGTATTCTATCTAGGTGGACATGCAGAAGAAGCGTAAGAGAAGCGTTTCAGGAAAATGTCTTTATTTTAAGACACCATCCACAACCACAAATAGGGAAGGGTCTCTTGTATTCATTTTCTTTTAGCACAGGGACTTAGAACCTTTACTTATTGTTTTTCCATCAACACGGTAATCAGGTCTCAATTTCTTCTCTAAACTGCAGGGACCCCGTTTTGGGGTAATCGCTTCGGATTTACGAGCTACTGACGTGAGATCAACCGTTTTTGTCGAGAGCTGAGCAAATAATTCTACGAAATTCTTCCTTCTTCTGGGGAAACGGTGGTACCAGAGCCACGACTAGAGGTGAGGAAACAGCTTTCCCGTCCCCGTCCCTTTTCCTTTCTCCCGCCATCAAGCACCCAGCCCCAGCTAAGGAGAGGAAAAGCATCCCGTGAACGCGGTAAAATCGGTGGCAGGAGGGCACGGTCAAATCACCGGGAAGAGGTGGGGGCTGCAGAGGGGAGGGCGAGGTTGGTGGGCAGGCAGGGGACGCTCTGATCCCCCGCGGGTTCCTACAGCGCTCGGATCCGCCTCCCCTAGTGAAACGAGTCCCTGGATCCTGGCCAAGGACAGAGCCCAGCAGCTCTATGGGACAAAAGCCTCAACCGGGGAGCAGAGATGCGGGCACCTCATGGGGCGGTGCGGAACACCCCTGTGCAGCCCGGAGCCCCCTCACCCTACGACTTCCACGGGGGACAGAACTAGACCGGGAGTGAAGAAACCCACAGCAGCAAGGCAGGCTCGTACCAGGAAGTTCATAAACTTGTTCCTCCGAGGGAAAAACCTAAGTCCCCGCCTTCCGGATTAGAGACGGAGCATCTGTTTAACCCGAAAACTCCCGTGCACCAGAAAATCCCGAGAGGCGCAGCCAATCTACGCGCAGCGCGGGCTTTTCGAAATGAGCACAGCTCCGGGGGCGCGGGCGGGAGCGGCCCCCAGCGTGGCCCGCCCCTGCCCCCCCGGCGCAGCATCTGGGTTGATGTGGGAGCGAGCAGCGGCTACGAGAGCCGCCGCCTGCCACGGGCTGGGCAGGTGAGCACCGGCCGAAGCCCAGCGCGCCCGGGATCGTACTCGGGGGACTTCCTGCGGCTGCTCTGGTGCTTCTCGCACCGTGTCCGCGCTGTCGGGCTGCCGAGAGCGATGCCGCGCTCGGCCGGAGCCGCCTGCGGAGAACAGGGACGCGGAAGCAGTTGCGTGCACCGTTATCTGAGGGACTGCCAGCAACAGTAGCGCCGGAGAACGGAAGTTACACCAACAACCGCATAAAAAAGTAAGAAAGTGTTTCAGCTTTTTTGATGAAAGATTGGGTGGCTCTTAAAAGAGCCGTTGGGGGTTGTCTGCAAGGCAGACGGGAGTTTTTCAGGACCGTTTACTTCTTCTTGGGCGCCGCCTTCTTTGCTTTAGCCGCTTTAGGTTTGGCAACCTTGGGCTTAGCAGCTTTGGGCTTCACCGCCTTTGCCTTGGCCGGGCTCTTCGCTGCCACTGCCTTTTTGGGCTTGGCAGCCTTGGTCGCCTTCTTGGGGCTCTTGGCTGCCTTCTTAGTGGCGGCGGCCGCCGGCTTCTTGGCTTTCTTGGGGCTCTTCTTCACCGCCGCCTTCTTGGCTGCGCTAGCGGGCTTCTTGGCCGCTGGCTTCTTGGCCGCCGGCTTCTTGGGTTTGGCCGCGGCTGCCCGCTTCTTAGGCGCCTTCTCCTTCACTTCGCCGGGCTTCTTGCTGAGGCGGAAGGAGCCGGAGGCGCCGGTGCCCTTGGTCTGCACCAGCGTGCCTTTACTGACAAGGCTCTTGAGCCCCAACTTGATGCGGCTGTTGCTCTTTTCCACATCGTATCCACCAGCAGCCAGCGCCTTCTTGAGCGCGGCGAGGGAGAGCCCCTTGCGCTCCTTGGAAGCAGACACGGCCTTGGTAATCAGCTCCGTGACGCTGGGGCCCGCGGGCTTGCGCGCCTTGGAGCCGCCCGCCGCCTTCTTCGGCTTCTTGGCAGGGGTTGCCTTGGCCGGAGCCGGAGGAGCGGCGGCGACCTCAGGCGCAGCGACGGGAGCGGTCTCAGCCATGTCGCCTCCTGCGGAGCAGGCAGAACAATGGCGCAGCCGCTGCCGCCGCCCCTTTTATAGCAGCGCCGCGCGCGCTGATTGGTGCGGCCCGGCCCGGCCCCGTAGTGCTGCTCCATCTCCCCCGGGCGCCTTCTCCTCCCAAACTCTCCGCCCGTGCTCCGTACCGGCAGGGCGGGGGACGCGGGACGCGGGTGCTGCCGGCGTTTCCCGTTGGAAGGAGGAAAAACGAGCGAGCAGAGACCCGAGAAGCCCCGCGGCGTGGGGCCGTTCCTACCCACGGCGAGGGAAAATTTGGCTTTGTTTTTAGTTTAAGACCTACCCAGCCCTGAGCCGGCACGGCCCGCGGGGCATCCTGCGCTCTGGGAGGTCCTTTCCAGAGCAAGGCCAACACCGGAGCGGTTTCAAGGGCTGGACGCCGCGCAGAGCGGCGGTAACGCCGAGGAAGTAACGCAGCGGGCCCCCCCCGTGCGGGTGCGGGAGCTCAGCGGCCTTCAGGCAGCCCCCACGTCTGGTAGAAGCCGGCGTTTCAGCAGCGTGTGGGAAAGCCGGCGTTACTTCGCTCCCGCCTGGGTGTAAAGTGGCGCAAAGCACCGCTGCGCCTTTCTCTGAGGGCTGATGTTTCTGGGAATGTGCTTCCGATACACCCTTCGGGAAGCTGCTTCTGTCTGCTGAACTGGGGAGTCAGCATACTTACTATTGCAGCACACCGTCTTTTAATCCTAAAATGTAAAAAGTATGTCTTGTTTCGCAATTTACTAGCATTCCTTGTGAAGTAGAATCTGGTGCATAGTGAAAATTTGACTTGAGCGGTGAGGTAAAGCTGCAAAACCTGTCCTTGGAGAGTGTGATCAGGACCGTTTATTGTGCAGAACTGATTTCCATGTTCTAATGAGGGAATATTGATGGTTCAGTGTATTGCTTTGCTGACAACATACAATGACTTGCCACTTTGATCTTTTTAGAATAAAGATAGCTTTTTACACCATTTCAAGAGGTCTCCTTCTCCTCGACAGTGGCAGCACCATATCCAAACACACAAATAAACCAATAGAAAAACCCCAACGAATTCTCAGTTTCTGCTTTCAAGCCTTCCAATTTTCCCCTTCCTTTAAATAGCATGTCGCTTTATCATTATTATTTTAAAATGAAACATACAACAGCCTGCCTGCAATAACATTGTTTCATAAAATAGATAGTAGGCTATCATCAGCCACTCAGAACAGCAGAGCAGACCTATCCAGGGCTACAAGAAATTGTAACAAGGTAAATCAAATGACTGTACAGCATAGAATTCCAGAAGCCAGGGGCTGGCAAAATATACAGATACATTGTCTTGTGTCTCCATGTTACATTCAGGAAATGTCATTTCTATTTACACATGTCTCTAAGAAATAACAGTAACTATATCCTGACAGTAACTCTTGCTAAATGAAAGAAGATGGGAATAACATATGATCCCTCTGAACATTTTAAAATAATTGTGTTTTCTTAAAGTCACTCAAGAAGCAAATTATGTGAAATCTCTACATCAAAGTATGGACTTGAATTATTCAGTAATTTAACATGTGTATTTTTATTTTATTTTTCTCTATTTGGAGGTGAAATGAATGAAGAAATACATGGCTACGTGAGGTGTCCCAGAGAATGCAGATCAGCTGGTAAGACAAAGGTAAATATGTATCTTGAAAGATCTGGCTGTGATAACAAGCAAGACAGAAATGCTAGGTATAAGGTGCAGTATTGCGTATTGTATAAACACAGAAATTGAAAAATAATTTTTATGCCCATTTCATCTAGTGGTTATTTCTTAAAATTCAGGGAATTAAGTTCCTCAGTGACATTACTGAAGACCATCTTTCAAGCAGTTCTGACACTGAGGAAAAGATTTTTCTAAACTAGTAGCAGTGACCCCATTGTAACAATGAATGTAGATATCAAGTCCTCACAGAGACAGAGGAGCTAAGAACTCTCTAGTTCATTAACATTTGCACACGTGTTTCTTTCTTGTTCACTTTCTTACTTTCTTTCTGTTCAAGCTTATTACATTAAATGGCAGTTTTCTGTCAATTCTCTGGACTTGTACAGTAAGCAATATTGTCATCCTTATCAGTCTTTGAAAGATTCTTAATAAACTTCACCATAAATTGTGGCTTCTGCAATGGTGAGGTTCTTGGCTTGTACGTAGGTCAGTCTTATTTTATTCTTTGGTCAAATTGCTGGATATTGGTTGCAGTTCATGGTGGGATATGTACTAGAAAATGTTCCAAAGAGCCTGTATTACACATTTGAAGGAAATTTCAAAATCACATTGTTCTTCATACAACAGACCTTGCCTTATTATCAGGAAATATTTTCATTTTCAAATCACAGATATGCCATTAAAATAGAGATGAAACCTACTTCCCTGTCTTGCAGCTTTTTTCACTAGCACTCTCAGAGGACTGTAACACTGCTCCTGAGGACACAGAAGCTGCATGCTATTCCAGTGGACTGGAACTTTTAATTTTTCTTTTTCTTCTATGTGGAGCAAGAACAGTTCCTGATAAAGCATTAGACCAAATGTCTGCAGCTGAAGCTGACTCAGTGTCATAAGAGTGGAAATGATAAGGAGGAACATTTTTTGCTTAGTCAACAGTATGGGTCTAGGAATAAAGATGGGCTAGAAAAAATTGTTTTTAAGTCCTTATATTCCCAAAGAAGAATAAACAATGAGATGTCTTAATAAACAATGAGAGCACTTTTCTAAACATCAGATTAGAGCTCCATCCAGAATTGCAGAGTTAGGACATGAATGGTCCCATCTTGCCCACAGGCAGCTAGCAGTTATTGCCCTTTGGAAACTCCAGTTATGACACAAGCAAAGTTAGAGTATAGTAGTGAGGGAAGCCAAGGATACTTGGGAAAATCCTAATGCACTTGGAATATCTTTTAGTTTCCCAGAAGTGGCAAAAGCAGTATATGGAGTTCCCAAATACTGCTGATACCAGAAAGCCTAATTACTTCTGTGGTAAGTCTCTTTTGTGGCTGACTGCAGCCCAAGCCTAGGTATTTCTACTCTAAAAGGAGTGCCCCTCTGATTCAATGTCTATTAGCTCACTGCTTTATTTTTAATGTTTAATCAACAACAAATGTAATTGCAACATAAAAACTTAACAAGGTTATTTTTCTGTTATATTAACATAAAATGTCATTTGGATCTTCTGCTAAGTCTCTGCTCTACAGACTGAAACTTGGCCTATAATTCTTGAAGCTCCTTGTCTCCTTTAACACCGTGATTGATGAAACCTTAAAATTATCATTTGTGTTAAAGAACTACTTACTTAAAATCTAGTAACCACAACTATGAGACCTGACATTGGAATAGGGCAAAACTTTCAAGAGAGCTTCCATCCAGTTCTTGAAGCTTGGAATTCATGAATAATCCCCCAAAATTCAGGGGACAGTGAATTTCTGTAATCTCAAACAGATACCTTCCTGATTTAGCTATTTTGTGAGGATTTTAACCCTTGCACATATGAATAGATTGACAGGTGAATACTTCAGCATATACTGAAGTGGAGACAGTAGGGAAAAGTAGCAAGGTGATACATAAGTGAGTGGAAATATATTTCAGAAAGGTGTAAAATAAGATGTGCATGAAGTACTGCTTTCTATGGTTCTAATATTTGAAAGAATTTAGAGAGATAAACAAGAACAAAGGAGAAGGCAGACTTTTTGAAGTAATTTCTACTGTTTATTGCTTCTGTGTGTAACCTTTTGACATTCATCTTACATCTGATGATCACGTTTCACATCTTTAACTCTGATCTTCACAAGAGGTTGACTTTGTGTTTCCAACCTATAAATAATATTTTCACTCTCATATAAAAGTATTCCTGCACTAATAAAACCTCTCTGGTCTCTGTAGTAATAGTCTATGTTGATGACTTCTGAAGGTGAAGCTAAGAAGAGTACTGTAAGAGTAAGTAAAAATTGAGATAATTTAAGAGAACAGGGAACAGTAATCATAAAGAAAATCTGCAAGAAATGAATCCAGAATTTACACAGGTACTTAACAGGATATTTGCTATAGTTGGCCTATACTTTTTATAAATTATTTTAAAAATATACTGGTTATAGTTTATGCAATATATTATTTCTTTCTACATCTACTGGTATTTACAAGAGTTTGGGACATATGTAGGCCCTCAATGCATAACAAAAAAGTCCAACAGGAGAAAAGAAATATGGACATACTGTTTAAGGTTTTTTACATTGTAGTAATGTTCACTGCATGCATCCTGTACCCAGCACCAAAAGAACTATAGATGAAAAGTTCAAGGATTTTCTGCAGTGCAAAAAGGAAGAAAAGAAATCAAAAATCTGTAAAATCTGCAACCAATCTTACAAATAAAACTTACTCAAGAGCTACAGGGTAATTTACATCCAAGGGTAGATATGTTAATAGCGAAGAAGCTGTGATGCAGGGAGACAAATGAAGTAACAAACAAAATATTCATGATAACTATGAAAAAAGATCGGCAGAAGCAAAAACATTCAATACATGCCCCGGAACTTGTTTTTCTCAACAAATCTAAAAAGTCTTGGAATCTATTGATGAAAATAAAATTGTGCCCAGCAGATGGCAGAAGACGACAAGCCAGGCAGAGGCAGCGGAGTGAGGCTCCCGCACCGCTCGGAGCCGCTGACCTGGGACGAGCCCGGGGCCCGACAGAACGCTCCGAGGACTCCGAGGAGCCGCTCCAGCGAGGCACGGAGAAGGGAGCATGCCGAGCTCGGGGGCGCGCTCGGCACGGGCGAGAAGGGAGACAGAGCGCCATAGACCCGCCTCCGGAGCTTGAGGGCGAGCGCAGCCGAGGTGGGGCCGGGGCCGCGGCGGGGCCCCGAGAGGTGCCCGGGAGCGGCGGAGGAGGGCGAAGGCCCCGCCCCGCCCGCAGGAGGGGACGCGTCTCCGGGACCGCCCCCGCCTCGTGCCCGCCCCTGCTTCCAACCAGGTCGGCTCCCGCCCTATAAACGACGCGGCGCGGCACCCAGCCC
>NW_023303242.1:0-21469 GCF_011077185.1 Oxyura jamaicensis
TCCCTTCCCTTCCCTTCCCTTCCCTTCCCTTCCCTTCCCTTCCCTTCACATTTTCCTCCCTAAAGGTGGATTATGGAAAAGCCAAGAGGCATTTTTCCTGGGCAAACATCCTGTGAATGGTGACTTTGCATTTCTTCATTTCTAAAATTGCAGGGAAGAACCAATGACGGGCAGGTTGTAGCAAGAAAGACCTCTGAGTCATGGCTCTACTTCGATAATCTATATTGTGTAGAAAACACAGTAGAAGTCATTAGTGGGGGTCAAATCTTGTGTTCTTTATGCAGGCCAACTACCTTCTGGGAATTTGTATAACAGTTGCTATGCTGATGTGACTGTGGCAACCACTTTCTACTGAAGATCCCTAATGAGTGCAATAAGACTGCCTAAGTATTAGTTTCATTTTTATTACCTTGACTTATCTGCTTTAGTTAGCCTCTCACCTGCAGTGTTGCTATGAGAGTATATATATGCACATGCAAACACACACAAAATATTGAAGGGATGTTTTTAAGGTTACTGAGGCTGCTTCAAGGCTGAGAGACACAAAGCTGCTGTTGTAGAAAACATTTATTTTCTTCTGTGCATTTGAATTATGTGTTGTCTTAGGATGCATCTACACCAGCATTGAGGCTTAGCCACTTTTGAAGCAATTTCACAGTAGGCTCAGTTTAGGGTGATGGTATTGCACGTTGGATCATCCAATATGCTTTCCTTTTAGATGATCCGTTCTTAATGTGCTACTGGCACTAATGGGAGCTGAGGCCATGTGCCCAGACTAGAACTATCCTGAAAATACCTCCTAAAATATGGCCTTTGTGTCCTCAGTGCAGATTGGTTTTCCCTCCAGATTCCCTCCTATTTCACTGCACTACTTGCTAACACACACATTACTCTAAATGGTGTGTTCACATACTCCTTTTTGGTCACTGAGATTTCTGATTCACTTGGAAATTGAAGTTTGGGGGAGAGTGAGGGTGGGCAGTGACGGGACTAGAGGAAACCTGTCTTGTTTTTTGCAGTGTTTGGGGTAAGAAAGTGGAGATGTTTTTACAGAAAAGAGCTGTAAAGTAAAACTTAAAAATCAATCATATTTATCCTTACCTCTTTTACAGAGGTGCTATACGGCATTGGGAAACTCAGCCCAGTTTGTTACATGGGAACGAGCACTAATTATTTGATCCTCCTTCTTGGGGATGCCCGGTTTCACACCCTGAGGTCTGTTTTGCAGAAATGTTCAGTGTTCTTGGTGGTTTCTGAAGCAAGGGGATCTTGTGCCTGGGTTAATGCTGAATAATTTAATAATTTCAATAAGTCTGTAAAAGAAGTTTTTTTTTTTTTTTTTTTTTTTCTTTTTTTTCCTTCAACCTGAAGTGCAAATCTCGGGCTTCATTTCTTCCATTTCCCTCTGTCCCCACATCAGGAGAACAGATAAAAACTCCTCTCCTCAAAGATGTGTTGTGAAAATAAACACACCACTTGTGAAACACTTGGATGCAGGTTGATGAGTACCACTGAAACCCCACCAGCCAGTGGGATTTCCCTCCCTGTGCCCTGAGTGAGGCAAAGGAAAAAAACCTTGTGTGTTTGTGCCATATGCAGAAGGAAAAATGGAGGTGGAGGGAGGGTGAGTAGTTCAGTCTGGTGTTTCCTGATGCTTTTTTTTTTTTTTTTTTTTTTTTTTTTTCTATCTTCACACTTGTTTTATGAAAGGTTTTTTTGGTCACTGTTGCATTTTTCTGGAAAAATATACGTGTATATGTATAGATGGATTAGTAGTGTGGATTCCATACCTTACCAGAAAAGGAAATGTGGTATGTGTTGTTCCTATGTGAAAGTGCATCTAGACCTAGAGAACTGGGGGATGACTGTTGACATCTAATGGTCTTTACTGGTTGTCCAACATTTTGTGTGTGCTCACATGGCTATCTAAGCTACTCCTATATGGCAACCAAGGCACAGCACAAATGTATTGTGAATTTATACCTGTTTCACACAACCCCCTGAGGCCACGCAGACTCTGGGTGGACGTTGGATCGCTCTATCTTAGGTGTATATTTCCCTTGTTATAAGTTTAAATTTAGGCTTTGACCTGCAGCTCAACTAATTTTTTTCTCTCAAGGTACAAAACACCTGGTTATTTAACCTGTCCTTTTACATTTCCACTCTGGGTTACTGTCAACTCCAGTGGCACTGAAATAATTCATGAAAAGCTGTCCTCTGGGAAGACAGAAATGACTGAAATGTTGAGGGAAAGCTTGCTTGCAAGCCTCGCAGACTGACGTTCATGCTAACATGGATAATTAGCCAAACTTCTGGATGTGTATTTAGGCTTAGCCCATGAACAGTTTTAGTTTCCAGTTAATACTACATTGCAATATTATAGTGCAATCATTTGCTTAACTATTTCTGTATTAGAACCACACTAATCTTCTTATACTACTTGACTGGATAACTTTTTTCTTGCTAAGCCACAAATCACCCAGTGGTGTAAATTGGGCTGGTCCTATTGACAGCAAGGAGAAGGGCTGCCAGCTGAGCCATGTTGCTTTATTCCAGGTCAGGATACAACTCTTTAGCTCCAAGTCTGCTTTTAATTACCCTCTCCCCTAATATTCACCAGTAATACAAAAGCTTTCCCTCTCAGCTGAGACCATTACAAAAAGAAGTCTGTAGAAGCAATATGAACTGCAGTAAATGCATGTGAGTGTCAATGACTGTTGGTGGCTTCTCAAGATTGTTCTACTTCCTCCTCAAGACTCTTCTCTTTCCTCTTATGCTGAGACTGCTCATGGCCAGGGAGGCCAGAGGAACCTTATGTGCAGGAGGTGAACTGAAGAAGAAGCCAGTTGCAGAAGGTCATTCCTTTTCTGCATGGATGCAAAAATGGTTGCTGATGAATTTATTTCCTGCAGAGTCATGCTAGAGCAGATTTATAGATTCTGTGATAAATTATAAACTATATTTAGGGACTCCGAGGAAACAGTAATGAATAGGCGCAGGTCCTGAACTGTGATCTTGGGTTGCAGCTGCCTCATAATAGATTTCTTTTTTTTTTTTTTTAAATACCAGTTTGGGACAGGAAATGGAGGGGAATATAGAATTATGCTGAGCCTGGGGAGAGGAGGATCCTCTAGTAGGAGTTGAACAGGACCCATGGGAAAGCCAAAAATGAGGAAGGAGAGACTGAACTTATGATGGATTTCTGAACAGTCACCCAGGGCCTTTCCAGTAATAGCAGGCAGGATGTTTTCCTTTATGAAAACACAAGTTTGTCAGACACTGATAACCTTTCTATAAGAATTTTTGTACTGTGCGTACTATATAGATGTAGATAACAGGGATATTATTGTCTGTTAAATTTCCATAGGATGACTTTTCTATAAAAACCTGCACATCAAAAAATGTTATACATACATATAGGCCTGTCAACCTTGTCTGTATTTAGTTGGTCTTTTCCAAAAGAGTCATGGGAGAGAAAGGTGAAGGCCTATGAGATTCAATGATGTATATCTGTCCCTGTTGCATATGTATTGGTCTTTCACAGACACCACACAGGAATGGCTGTTCTCTTTGCTCTGTGGAGTAGTCCTTTTGCATCTGGGGATGTCAAAGCCAGGTGCAAGTTCTGGTAAGGACACCTCTCATTGACTCATAGGCAAAGTGACTTGAAGTTATGTCATGCAAATGCTGAACATCAAATTCAGTGTCTATGCTTTGAATCACTGTTCCAAAGTATTACTTTTTTCTGCTCTTGCCCTCAGACGGGACAACACACGGGTTTACTTTGGCTTCTGGCTTTAGCAGCACATTTCAGGTTTCACTTGCCCATGGTACAGAGAAAGTCTGGTTGAATGGTTCCTGACCTGTTCCAGAGGAAGCAGCTGGCTTCTGGGGGATTTATTTATTTATTTATTTTTAAAGGGACAACTGGGTTGGAAGACAGGTAGGTTCCAACAGACTTCCCAGGCCTTCCAATGATATGTCTTCATTGCCCCTGGCTTCTTGAAGATGTCAGGCTTGTCAAGCATATAAATGCTTATTCTACTTCCGTAGGATGGGTGAGGGTAGAGTGTGTTGGTAGCTTGGACATGATTTAAAGTGTTTTACAATGACTTATATGACTTACAAATTAAACCCTGTGTTTTCATCATATTTCCTTTCCGTTCTCTCTGGTCTACATGATCCACATCTCTGACATGATGTCATGCATCTTTAGTGTGTGTGTAAAGCAAATAAAAACTCATGCCTGCCTTCAGACTTTGAGGGCCAGGTCTTTACCCGAACATTACTAAAATCAGTTGCCAGATCTTATTCTGTGCTCATTCGTAGAAATTACCAAGTCGCTTTGACTAACTTCCAGCCCACTGGATACCCAAATCTTCTCTCTACTCCACAGTAAATCTCCTGCTCGGTTGGGAGCATGAACCATTTTTCTTTTAAGACAATGAGAAGATGGTAGTTGATGTGAATCCAGTGACAGAGACTGGAAAACATCTACTACACCTATAGATTATTGATTTTGATGAGTGTCTGAAATAAACCTGACCCAGAGAAGTGGATTCCCACAGCTTTAGGATAATCACAAAAATTTATATGTGTTTTTAGATAGCTCTGCAATATCTTCCAAATGTCTTTGGCCAATTTTCAGCTTGGTATCTGATTATAGCTCAGGAAATATGGGCAGAGTGCATTAACCAAGTCGGGGATATTCTCTTCACACTGTCTACCTGCAGAGCCATTTGCATCATTCTAGCTGCAGGAGTGGGTGAGGAGCCATGATATCTGTGATAGACCTACAGGCCTACATGAACCCTGGTACATCTCAGCATATCAAAACATATCTCAGGAGGAACAACACCCACAGACACAACTCAGCAGACCGAGCTGCAAAACAGTCTATTCTGTATCTATTATAGTAAACCAAAGCTAGTCTTTTCCTGTGTGTAAAAATATATGATCTCATTTCTAATACACCTACAGTCAAGTATCTTCTGAGTTCATTCCCCTGTCTTAAGCACCCAATCCTGAAGACTTTCCCATGACCTGGGGCCTTTGCCCAAGTAATGACTTGCTGCCACTACTATTTGTGTTCAGTAAAGCAGAGGCAGCTTGCACTAGGAAGTGCAGCAGGATTGATCCAGTTGCTTCAGCAGTTGATTCAAAAATATGAATCTATTTAAATCTACTGGAAGATGTAGCTTCTGAAAAGTCACTTTTCTTTTCTTTGAGGCACATCTCCAGAGACACTGGTGGTCATGGAAAGACTCCCACCTTTATTGTCAGCTTTGGATCATGAGCATAGAGTGGATAGTGAATATTCTGGACTGTCAGACGTTCTGTCCTGAAAGGAACAGACAACCTGTCAGAGGTGATCAATAAATACCATTACCTGCCTGGGAATGTGAGGCTTTTCAAAAAGAAACTCGCAGGAGGAGATTGAGCACATTCAGCTGATATTCAGTGCAGGGGGTTGTGATGATGGTGGTCTTCCTTTGAAATGTTCACAGCACATACATCCTCAAGCAATGAAAAAAGAGGTGGAAAAGCGGTGACCTGATCCTTCTCTGGCACATTTATTTTTATTGTATTGTATTGTATTGTATTGTATTGTATTGTATTGTATTTTATTCACTAACAGCATCCTGGTATATTTATACTTCCTTTATAGCTAAGGAAGGTGGAGCTACACCTTATTTATAATGGAGTAGGATCAGCATTTGGACTGGGTCCTTTTACATTTTTAGATGGTCATCTCTGCCCTCAAGCGCATCAATGTAATTGATTCTGGTAGTGGTGGAACTGTAGAACTAAGTCTGGAATTAATGCAAGGAACAAAGTTCTGTCCTAAATTATAGCCACCAGTGAAGCTGGGTCAAATAGGAAATAACATTTGAGTTAAAACACTCTTTGTAGTTAATTTCCAGAAACAAAACAAAACAAAACACATTTGTTTCTGAAAACAACAACAACAACAAACCAACAAACCAACAATGTGTATTTAAAATCTTCAGATCTCTGCATTGTTCACCTGTGACTATAGGAGATGATCAGTGACTTACTGTAGACACAGAAAATAACTGACTTTCCCCCTGAGGTCTCTTATGACAGGTTTCTGAATGTCTACTATGCCACCTGGTTTGTTTTGTATATTCCTCCACCTTCTCTTGCTTGAAGTTATATCCTAGAACTAGACTAAATATCCAGCTAGAGAAATGCCCTTTTCAGGTATATCTAGTCCACTATCATGTGTCATCAGGCTTGAAGTTCTTCCCAGACAACTTTAAATTCTGCAGAGGAGAGATTTATTTATAGGTAGTTCTCTGGACTCTCTTAAGAGTAAGTGGAAAGAAAAGGCAATGCTAAGGTTTCAATCTTATAGTTATTTCAGACAGTCATTTTAGGATGAAGTGAACCACATCCTGGAAGTGCCCATTTCTTTCCACTGAGTAACTCTGCTGAAGATATCTGCTTTGCCAGTAGCTAGAGGTAGGAGAGATAACCCACCTCAGGTATCAGTCCAGAATTTGCAAGAATTGCCTTTGTGCAGTGCAAGGGTGACTTTGATGGTCCTTAACTTTTGCACATAAGATTTTCTCGTTAAAATGATATGGCACTACTCAATAAAAAAGATTTTTCCAAGGAATACAGCAGGTAGAGAAGGACAGTCTTGCACCACTCCTCTCCTGAAATAGCATCCCAGCAAAATTCCCAGGGCCTAAAGATTTTCAGACCTGAGCCTCTTCATTTCTGACAACACTGTCAATGCTGTACTTGGTGCTGCAATTATTTTCCCTTAGCCCTATTATGATGAACTAATTTAAATGAGTTTTTTTTTTTTTTGTGTTAGACATGGTATCAAAAAGCCTTCTGGCATCATCAGCAATAATTATAGACACATTATTTTAGCATTTATCTTATCTAATATCTGAGCATGTAATTGGAGAGTGTCCAGGCACAGCAATGATGCTAAAAGAACTTGAAATGCCATTGTATAAGTAAACAAACAAACACATGAAGACTTTGATTCTCAGCTACGTAGAATTTAATGTTCTATACATCTTAAGGCAGTATTATTTCACTGTTAAAGTGATGCTAAAGAACAGAAATCTAGTCAAGAATCCTGAGTCCTATTTTAACTTGTGCAGTTGCCCAATGATAAAATTACCATCATGTAGGCACAAATTTATTACAAAAGAAAAAATTTATTATATTCATTGTTTTTCTTGTCCACATTAGATTTCAAAACTATCTGGGATGATGGAAGAGAGGTTTAGGATCTGATGCTTAGTTTTGTAAATTATTAGGTTCTCATTTTTTACATCTGAAAAATGAGTCAAATTAGTATCATCAAGCATTGTGAAACCATTTGAGATGTAAAGTATTGTATCTACTTCTTCATGCAAGAATAACAATACATTTCTGAGTGTGATTTTAGAAAGCTTCAAAGCTAAAAGCACAGCATACAGTGGCTGCCATAACAATACAGACCCAGTCCAGCTCCAATTAGTGACCTCAGAAAGGCCCAAATCCCTTTTACAATACTTGTACTTAATATTGTTTCTCCATGGCAGGAACTAGGTGATGTTCTATCTGAGAAATTCTATTCTCTCAAGGTAAAGACCTGATAGTTCTTCTGTCTGCAAGCATGACCCACAAAACATGACTGTACAAAAATTGGTGAGCCATTTCAGTTGCCAGTCTGAAAACCTCAAAGATTAATAACATGAGAGGTAATTCTGGCTTCTAAAGATGGTATTGGATTATGTCACCACCTTCATTTCTTTGCACAGGAACTAAGCTTTTGGTCAAGCAAACAAATTCATGGTCTCCCTGGAGCATTTTTTTTTTTAAATTATTTTTTTTTTTCCCTTAAGTTAGACAAACTGAAAAAATAGCATGCCAAAGTGATGGGGACTCATTTCAAAACCTGGGTTTGAAGCTGACTGGCAAAATCTGTGAGGAAATGAATCCCCAAATGTCTCTTTTCAACATTCTTGACATGGCTCTCTCTTGGAAATCTGTTCACTTTGATGTTTCCAATGTAAAATGTATAAATTTTTCAATTTCAAATGGTATTCTTCATTAAAGAAATGATTTATCTTAAAAAAAAAAAAAAAGATGAATTAGTCCAAAAAATAATAGAAGTTTGAACTGAACAAAATATTTTTTCTTGACCTATAATTAACTTTAAAAAAAAGTAATCACAAAATTAAAAATTCCAGTTTCAGTTGTATTGGAACTATTCTTTGCCTTCCTTAGCTTTTGATTCAGTCTCTGAACCAACTCCCTCCCTTTCTTCTACTGAAGGGTAAATTTTTCCTGGTCTTACTTTGGCTTAATCTGCTCTGTTTGTGATCAACAATCAAGCCAGGTCAACATGGCCTGACTTTAGAAATCTCACATTAACAGGGATCGTGACATTTTACTGTTCTCACTAGACACCCTGTAGAGATGTTCAGTGTAAGGAAAGCTTTATTTTATTTGTGAGTGACATATTGACCAATACCAATGAATTGAGATAGCAAATATCTGTCCAGGCAGCATGATGAGCAATAATAATGATGCTGTATAAAAACAGCACATGCACACAACCAAGAGCTGGACTTCTTGTCTGAGCATATAAATCTAAAGGGTTTCAAATGCACAGTTATCAATTCAGCTGGCAAATAGTTGTACTACTCCCACTGGATTTTTGGCATGAAAATCTCTGTGCCCATCTTGCCAGAAGAGCACTAATAAGTAGAGGACTTGAGAGGTTAGGCTGCCTGGAGTAACTTAATAGCTGCTCAGTAGATATCCTCTGCTCCGCTCTGCTCTGCTCTCCTCTCCTAGTGTTTTGGTGGTGCAGATCTACATGGACCTTTCAACAAAATAAAAAAAAGAGCAGTTTTTTGCATCATTGTCCTTGCAAAAGGGTGGTTTAAATCAACTGAGAGACTGCAGGGACAGAACTAGGTTCCATGCAATGCAAGGAATCACCTTACAAAGGGCCCCAAAGGCTCATCCTAAAGGGTAGGTATGTCAGCAGATTCATAGATTGGGCATTACGTTAGTTTGTTAGGACTGATTTTGGATGACTGCTAAGACATCATGATGCATTGACTTCTTCCAAGGCACTGGGTACTGGCAGGGAAAGAAAAGTGGGTCTAGATGAGCCGAAGTTGTGCATTTTCACAAGTCCTCCACCTGCTCCTCTGTGATCCAGGAACACAGGGATGTCTCAGCGTAAATCCTAATCTAATATCATAGTTATGCTTGACCTACTGCTAATAATAGCTCCACCTACTTGACATGGGGCAAAGCTCACTGACATTTGTAAGGCCATCTGGGCTTTGCGAGTGAGATACAGCATGGATCAAACATACTGCACTAAAAGCAGTGCTGACATTGCTATTTAATTTCAACTCCTGCTAACAGGGACCTCATCAGCCTGGAGCAGGGGTTCCTGCATGAGAACCCCAGTAGAAGATCTGTGAAAATCATTTTCTCATGTTGCTATTTATCTCCCATTTCTAGAGACACTGGCTCACCCAAATCCCTCAGAAACATGCCTGGCCTGTGCCCAGAACTTGATTTAAAGGGGGAACAACCTGTCGGGTCAAGAGAAATGGTTAATTGCAGCAGTGCTTGGTTACCTCTGCATGACCTTCCTTGCAGACATGGGCCGGAGTCTCTCAGCGGTGCCGCAGATATTGGATGACTCCGCTAGCACTGTTGAAAGACAGGGGTGATAAATAGTGTTTGAGCCATGTTTCTCCCCTCCTTCAGGCAGAATTTGAGAATCTCAGGTATATGGCCTTGGGAGAGTGATTCACGAGGTACCACTTGCACCGGCTTCCTCCGAGGGCGAAAGCTGACACTTCCAGGACACTGACCTCGAGCCTGTACACATTTTAAATGTTTCAGCACCCTCAGGAAAACCACAATTAGATGTTACCTCCCTGTACTTAACACCCAGAGACCAGTGAAGCACATGGCTGGGGAATGAATGTTTGAAAAACAAATGTCAGAGGTAAAAAAAAAATAAAATAAAAAAAATCAAGTAAAAATATATAAAAAAATAATTGCTGACACCAGTTGAGTAAATTTAAGCTTGCCTGGAAGTAGGATGCATACCTTTTTGTACCTCTCCACATATTCGTTTTGCTGAAAAACAACCCCCCAGCCAAAAAAAAAATAAAGATAAAAAGTAAAAAGCAAACCCACACGGATTTTACACTTTGTGGAGGCAAGAGGGTGCTTCAAATCTGCCTTCATTATACAACCGTGTGGGGCTGGGCTGAGCTGTGCAGCCACTCCTCATGCGTTCCCCTCCCGTGCAGCACACGAGCTGTAGATGTTGGCAGCTGAGTGTAGGCAGGATCTCAGATATCATGGCAATATAAATAAATAGAGAATGATGATATGAAATATACAGGCAGATGGAGGGGCTGATAATGAGATAGTCTGATAGGGTGGTCAGGGTAACTGCGCTTCAGCACATGCATAAACACGTGGGTTGTGCCCCTTACCCTAGGGGCAAAATATCCAGCATCCAACATGACACACACATGGGGCCATTCAGCCAAAAGCACTCCAATAGTAAGAATAAATCTTCATTTGTGCAGCATGTTTCAAGCAACAGCACTTTCTTTAAGGAATCTTTTATTTTATTTATTTATTTTTTTTCATTTTCTTCCTGATAGATATTTGTAAGTGGGACAGGTATAATTTAACCCCAAGATTTCAAGAAAAAGTTAAAAAAAAAAAAAACACAACCATAAAACGGCAAAACTGCCTCCACCTATCTTCACCCTTTTAGGTGGGCAAATACACAGATGCCATGAAAAGTGTTTTTTTTTTTTTTTTTTTTTTTTTGTTACATTTCCAAACTTTCTCCTGTGAAGACTGCAAGGGAAAATGAGAGGATCACAAGACTGCAGCCTTTTGCTTGACACTTGAACAGTTTTTTGGTGTGCAAATAGTACTGTAGTCCTATGCAAGCTCAGTGGTGACCCTGCTTGTGGACATCATGCTGTCTGCAAGCCTTTTGATATAATGGCTACTAAAATTCTCTCTACTTTTGGTCTGTTTGATAACTTTTTTACCAAAGACCAAAACTCAGGTTGAATTTGTTGTGGAAATTTGTGAACAACATAAACAAAGGAAGTGTTTAAAAGTTATGGAATTAAAATATTTCCAGGGTAAAATGTTTCCTTTAAAAAAATAACAATTTGATCTGACTTTTTTAAACTGAAGCTTTTTGTATTTTTTTCTTTCCAAATGGCATTTACTTGGAAGGATTGACCTAATTATGAAAAGAAGATAAGAAAGAAAGAGAAGTTTTAAATGACTTCCAAATGATACTCAGCATTTCATTTTCAGTTGAAAAAAAATGTTTTGGGCTGACTCAAATGATTTTTTGTTGTTTGTTTGATTAAAACCAAATGAAAACCTTCAAACTTCCCATTTTGCTTTGCTTTGACTCTGTCATTTTTTTTTTCTCTGCACTTATTATGCTTGGCCACGCCACTGGAAAATACAGTAATTCACTCAAGTGAGTCACCACTGGTGACCTCTTTGAAAATACTTTTGGTGATACACCTCAAACATCTCCAATCTTTCACGTCTTTCCTCAGGTCTGAGCATTTGTTAATTAAGCATTGCCACACAGTGCCGAGGGAAAAAGCTATTACCACAAAACGAATGCAAGACGCGATGTGACCTGGCCCATGGTATCAGAACCATCAGTTTTCCAGGCAAGGAGAAAATCTGAGATTCTTGAAGTGTTTCCTCCTCAAATTACAGTAGGAGATGGGAGTTATCTGTCCATGTAAGGCAGTCAAGAACACAGTCACTGCAACAACTAGGCAAACTGGGCTAAGAAATGACCTTTTTTTCCCCTATGGATAAATGGCATATTCCAGTGGTGTCTTGTCTGAGACATTTCACAAAAGGTAACCAGGCCCTGATGCAAAAAACAAACAAACAAACAACAAAACAAACAAAAAATAATGCTGAACTCTCTGTGGATGTGCAATGCAAACAAAACCACAGCTTTGCCTTCCCCACCCTTGCACCAAAACTATGTTGAGGTTTTGGAAAGTATAATCATATTTTCATTTTCACTCCTCTAAGGTAGGACAAGAAGCAGGATGTGCTGAAATACCACATGAGGCTGTCTGGTCTGGGTAGGTTTCCAGCACACTTCTGCAGAGCTCTTGCAGAACAAAACCCAGGCTCTTGTTTGTGAGTGGCTTTGGAGGTGGGGCTTTTCCCAGGAGTTGAAACCTTCACCCAGCCTCACCATCCTCAATTGAAAAACTGAATCTTCACTGTGGGTGACAGACCACGGTTCTGGTTTATGGAGGTAAAGGGCAAAATAAAATCTCCTAAACTACTTTTAGGGTTGAGGCTGAAATGAGCTGCACAACTTTCTGCTCTCACTGAAACTGGGGCAAGTTTGGCCCCTATCTTGAAAGAGAGCAGAAGTGGGCCAGATGATAGGGATGGGTAGTGGAGGAGTCAGGAAGAATAAAGCAAGATTATTTAATAGAAGAATTACATTCTTTTATTTGCATTGTTTCTTTTCCTAAGCTCCAAGCTTTACATAAAGCTGTCTCTGTTAAAACATCATGTTGGGCTTTGGTATTGGATTGAAAAAAAGGCATTTATACTGGGGCTTAATGCAGCACAGAAACAAGGTATAGTTGCTTTAAATGAAAATCAAGGGTAGGCAGCCTCCTGAGAGCCTCAAAGTTTAAACAAATTACAAGAAATATTTCTCAGGTGAAATTGGAAAGGGTGCTCTGTGATGCAGAAGAGTGGCCATGAGTTCTCTGTGTTCACACTGTCTTGAGTATTGTAAGGAGCTTTCTTGTGAAACTGTTTGCCAAACCAGAAGTCCTAAATTGAAATGTGTTGACAGAAAGAATCTCACTACTTATTTATAATTTAAATACATCTTGAGGCAGGTTATGAGATGATGCGGGTAAGTCATAACCCACCCTCCTTCCTTCCTCCCTGTGTCCTGGTGCTTCTTCCAGCACTGGCAGGGGCTGCCAGGGTGCTTGGCATTTCGGGT
Source organism: Oxyura jamaicensis (assembly GCF_011077185.1). Lineage (NCBI taxonomy): Eukaryota > Metazoa > Chordata > Aves > Anseriformes > Anatidae > Oxyura > Oxyura jamaicensis. The sequence continues at coordinate 13,064 of NW_023303242.1, forward strand.
GCTGATGCTGGGCACCGTCCCTTCACCCTGCATTTCAGAGAGGGGCAAGGGTGCTGGGGACTTGGCAGGATCAGGCCCTTCACCTCATGCAATCCTATGACCCAGTGAGCCCACACACAGATTTGTTCTGTAGCACATAAACAACTTCATTTTACTTAGAGGGAGGGAGATGAGTGCTTTGAACAAATGATGCATTAAATCAGAGCTGCCAACTGCACCTTGATATGAGTACTTTATGCCAAGATCTGTCTATCTATCTATATAATCTCTTATATTCCCAGCTCTTCCTGCTCATCTATCTATCCATATCTCTCTCTCTCTCTGTGTATGTATCTTCCGTATTTCAAACTCTTTCTGTCTATCTGTCTGTTAATCTATCTACTTATTTTGATGGCTGTCATCAGAATAACATCTACCATGGTGTTTTAACTATGCTGGCAAAGGACATATTACAATCCCCTTGACAAAATAACAGTTGCGTGCAAATCAGGCTTCAGTTTAGCATAACTGAAGTCAAGAAAAACAGCAGCTGGGTGGCGGGTTTTATTGCCTAGTGGTTGGAGCATGAAGCTGGGGCTGTAGGATACAGTCCATAGTCTGCAGTGGGATTGTCTCCTTGTAAACTCTCTTGCATAAAGTTTTCCTCTTCGTAAATAAAGTTTTCCTCTTCGTTTTCACTTCTACACTCTCCAAACCTGCTGTGGGTATCATAAATGGGTTTCTATTTTTCACCCAGCAAACTGATCCATGACCTTTGTGGCAACTTTGGGTGCTACCAAAAGGAAATTGTATCTCTTCTACATCCTATGCACTTACATGTGAGAGGGCACCCTCCACAGCTCTTTAAAGGCACCTGGGAGTCAGCTTCCATTTTGCATTTGGGCTCAGTACAGTAATTAATTGTACTCTTTCCTCTGAGTTGACCAGACTTTATTATTATTATTTCTTTCTATTTTTACTTCACAGTATCCAAAAGAAAACAAATCTGACCTTTTCTCTTCTTCCCCCCCACCCCTTCCTGCTCCGTTGTCCCCATGTTTTACTCTCTGTCTATAGTAAAACACACACTTCGCTTACTTGGATTGTATTCACACATATTAACTTCTACAGCCTGCAGCAAGCAATGAAAACCCATCCTAGCAGGGAAATATCAGTAGCTGCATATTGGCTGGTAAAGGCAGAGGAAGAGTTTCAATGTACACAAGGAAATCGAACCTCCAATTTGCATAAGACTAGACTGTACTAATTTGTCGAGTGAAGAGATAGATGAGAAACAAAAACATGCCTTAAAGCATGCATGGAGGGTTACTCCAGAAACCAGTACCCAAAATGTGGCAGATCCAAAAGGGAAACCAGGAGAGCCCACTGGTTGCTGGTAGAAGTTGGTCTCGATCAAAGGGTGAATAAAGAGCAAATCTTAATCTGCTCCATGAAACCACAACCCCAACATTTGAAAGGCATCACGGAAATGCCTGGCACTAAGGGACGCTCCAGAAGTGGTGGTATATCCAGGGACATTTTCAGGATTTCCTAGGTCATCCAGAAACCTAGGAATATTATTATTATTATTTTTCAGGGTTTACCACCTGCATCAGCCTTCCCAGTGCCTGGCAGAGAGGCTTTGCTGGTGAAGCACGGAATGAAGCAGATGGGAACATGATCTTACTTCCTCTCCCTTCTCAGTGAGGTGTTTGCCCTTCTTGCAGACAAAACTTAAATTTCCCAAGGGGATGAAGTCAATGGAAGTGTCTGGGACTTTTTGTCTTTGTTACCTATGAAAGAGACAGTCTTTAGGTCTGGACTCAAGAAACATGATCGCCTCCAGCAGCAAAGGGAAAGAGACTTGATATTAATCACCACATACACATGTACACACACACCTATGATATTTATATGTATGTATACATACATATATAGTATGTGTGTATATAAATAAATAAATATATATATATATATAAATCCAGCTGAGTAGATTTTCTGTGTAGAATAAATACCTGGGATCCCCAAGATCAGACAATTTGATGAAATACACTTTTGCTAAGCATTTGCTATTTTCTCCATGAGTTTGATTTATTTAACTAACAATAAGGAGTGATCTCAGAACAAGAACAAAAATAATCGTTTCTCGATGTGAAAAAGCTCTAAAATAATAAATGTCAAGAGCTCTCCGAGATGAAAGACCTGAGGTGGTTGTTCTGGAGGAAGGGAAGCTGCTTTGTGGAAGTGCAATAATATTTTCCTTGCCTTAAGACTATGAAGGTTTTTCTGTTCAAGCTTTCCCCTGGAGCTTTAGCAGGATACTGCCTTGTTATTACACCTTTGATAGCACATAGTCAGTCGATAGCTGCCTTAGCAGGTGTGTTAGGGGTTGAAAAGGAACTTTACAGACAGGGCTTGTTTTCAGGAATCCATTTGATCATGTCTTTAAACAGTACAACTAGGTGGCAAGAGACCACAGCAAACTGGTCCCTGTAGAAGAGGTTCTGGGTGGCTCAGAAACATTGCAACTTTTCCCCCCAGGTTGCTGAGCTAGGTATCTTTGAAGGTTATTGCTGCTGCTGCCTGCCTTCCTGTTGCTTCTGACTTTCACAACTGAATAGGAAGATGCTGGTCTAGATGCTGGTCAAGTGCTACTGCAAGGTGTCTGAATGCCTACAGAAGGACGTGGTGTCTCAACCTGTAGAGACCAGAATGGAAGTAAACATGATTTTTGTCTACAAAAGTAGCAAATGCAGTAAATAGCATGTGAACGAACTTTGGGGTGAGGAGTGTCAATCCTTTACTTTCACCCTTAGGTATCTGAAGACAGGTTCATCTCTATTCCTTATGGGCTCATATTTGTCAGTGGTTCTTAAAACCTCCCTTTCCTGTGATTAATACACTCACCATTAGAAATAATTCCTCTCATCTTGTCTGATGTCTCCCAAGGAAAAATACAAGCTTCATAGTATCCGTAAACCACCAATTACTTATAAGTTACATGGCAAGCCCAGGAGATCACAAGTTGCCCCGTAGGCAAACAGCCGTTACCCATTATGGAAAGTAACGATCTGACTTTTGGATAACTGAAAGGGGAGGATCATGAGTGAGGTTCTTAATTTGTCAGAGAACTGCCAACCATTTTTGCAGCTGGGAATGGCTGTGGAGGCATCTCCCCTGACTGCAAACCACAAGGAAAAAATATGCAGCTATGAAAGGGGTTCATGAACCTAGGTGCGTTGCTGGGCTTGTTACTTTTCTTCTGGACAGTGGCAGCCCTCTGTCCATCTGCCATATGGGATATCTAATGAAGGCTGATGAGATATGGGATTTGAATGTGGATGAGGACCTGGGTCTTCTTTGGGAAGGACTGTGTAATATTTTGCCTTGTCAACAAGTCTATGGGAATTGCATTAGAATCTTCTTAATCATATTTACCTAATTCATTATCTATGCAAAACAAGCTAACAGGCATCTCTGTTGTAACATACCCATCATATCGAAGAGTGGATGAGTGTCTCTCATTTCTACAAGTGACTCTGCATGTTCGGGTTCTGTATGTCTTCCTTGCCCAGGACCTTCCAATGAGAGGTGACCTATCCACAAGTTTGCTTTTCTCCTGGATCAAAGAACTCTAACAGGAGGCGGTGGGAGAAGGCAAATCAATTGATTTTATTATATTACATTGACCTCCCTGTTGACATCCTTTCTGATTCCTTAAAAGAATTCTTTGAATTCCCACTACACCAATGACCACACCAGGGATCAGTAGAGTTGTAAGCCCTTTTGTACCATCTTATCCAGAATTTCTTTCAAGATCTGAGGAAAATCCTTGATGGCTCTGGGTGGGAACCTGTGTCTCTGGGTGGCCTGTTCCTTAATGAGGGAGAATCCTGTCTTGGCTCAAAAAGTCTGATGTTTATTGGGCTATTTCTTCACTGTCCACCTTCTCTAGCCCACCCCACCTCAACCTGAATTGTGCACCATAGTTCGTGATCTTCTCTCCTTTCTGCATCCTGACTTTCCCATAGGGCTTCTCCCAGCAGGACAGCTACTGCTGACTTACTGTGTAAGTCATTGCTATATACTTAGGGGAGCATTTGCAGTAGGAGTTTTGGGGTGCTAAGTAGCTCCAGCCTTGAATGCCTACATCATGGTTTTGTTCCTGTGTCTGTGTGGCTGAATATGTAGGAAGCAATGAGTGCTTGTGGACATGGCTGCTGTCTTCTGTCCATCCACCTAGTCCTCATCATACCCTCTCAGAAACCTCATCAGTTGAAGTACCCAAATATCTTGAGACCCTACTGCATCCCTTTACCAAAATCCTCCTGCTGACTCCAGCCTTCCCCAATCTCTCACTAAAGCACTCAGTTTGGCAGAGTTCTGCGAACCATTTTGTAGATCTTAATGATTGTGCAGCCCTCATTTTGAAGGCTCCCTGGTGTGCAGGTATGCCAAAAAGAGAGGGCGCGGTACGGGCCTCGGTGAGTTGGCACCCGCTGACTTGAGTCAGTATTTTCAAGCCCTCAATTTTGCAGACGGTGGAACCTGGAACACTGGCTCTGCTCACCATCCTTCTCCTTCCTCCCTTCACCAAGGAGTGCATGGAGGCTGATGGAAGCCACCAAGCTTCCATTTTTGCTGTTGGGGTGAGACATGAGAGGGGAAGGGGGAACAACACCCCAGGCAAGAGCAACCTAGTGCTCCTCACAGCATTAGGGCCGCTGCTGGGCCAGGAGACCCCAGCATCTCTGAGAGGAGACCATGGGCCTGAATCATACCACATGGTTCGGAGGTATCTCCACTTTGCAAGAGTGCCTTGATAACCATCTAGAGCATTCTACATGTGTGTGGGGTTATCTTTGGCAATACAAAGTGTGGCACCAACAGCAATGAGATAATACAGTGAAGTGGCTATGTAATATAACAAGTGGTGGGGCAAAGCTGAGCTTATGTTGAACCTACATATCAGAAAGGCGTTTTCTTGCTGTGAGAGCTTATGGGCAGTGAAGCATTTGTCACAGAAAAGCAGGAACTCTTATCATATTTAGCATTTAAAGCTGGACAAGACACTAGGGAACATAACAATCCCACTTTGTTGGACTGCCTGACCCAATCTGCCTTTTCATCCTTTCCGTTGTGTTGTCTCACCTGAGATCACCCAGATCCCAGTGACAATAGACTAGAGAGGCCATGCAACCTGGCCTCCAACCAAGGCAAGATTCTTCCACCTGCCCTGCCTATACCACACACAACAAAGAGATGGCTGTTAGTTCAGGATCATTTCCCCCTCCATTTTTTTTTTTTTTTTTTTTTTTTTAAATTCTGAAGTAAACAGTCTGCAGCACAGAAGGGATGGTATGCAGACACCGGGCCAGGCCTGGCTTCCATCGCAGTGGTAGGAATGGGAATTTCACTGCAGGCTAAGGGGAAGAGAGAGCCCTCCAAGCAAACGTGATGTGGGAGGTCTAATTCCTACCATCCCAGGCCTGACTTGTAGGCAACAGATTATTCCACTGGCTTTCACAATGGTTTTTATATCTTATTTTTTTTTTTTTTTTTTTTTTTTTTTTTTTGACATGAAAGCAGAATCATGTGCATTTTGCAGGTAAATTAAAATGAAAGTTGATGGGTGCTTGTGTAGGCTTGTAGAGGGTTTGTGCACAGAAAGCAAGCAGGGGCTGGAGGGAATAGTTGAATGCCCAGGGAAGGTTTAATTAGCATATAGTGAAAAATCTAAAGGTTATACCTAGCCCCATTTCAGTGAAAGACAAAAACTGACTGTTCTCAGAACATACCCCAGCAGCAAGCTGTGTTGCACCTGATGCAATGCTTTCCTCTTGGGCCACCCACCTCCAAGACATGATTATGCAGTGAGAAAGGAGCAGCGCTTTGCACTTTATGTTATCATGGTCCTTCTTAATTATACATGCGTAAGCATTCAGACACGGCCGCAATGAGCATGGTACACATCCAGGGGAAGTCAGATTCATCTGAGAATCTCCTAATGCTTGGCAAGGGCTTATTAACTCAGGCTCCCAACACCCCCGTGAGGAAAAATGTGTCGAAACCCATTTTCAGTATTAATTTTTAAAAAAACAAACTTAAGCAAGCAAAGTGATTTGCTCAAAGCCAAACAGCAGGTTGGTGTGAAAGAGCTTGCCTGAAAAACCCAGAATAAGGGATTTTGCCCTTTGTCTCTTTGCATGAGGCCATGTTCCCACATTGCTCTGCATTTCTACAGAAACTACAACAGGGGGGTCCTGCTCTGTGACTCAGGGGCTTGGTCCCAATCCAGAGAGCTGTGAGTCCATGATTACTCCTTCTTTATGTAAAATGGCCCTTGTACAGGCTCATCTTGCTGAGCTGTTTGGCGCTGTTCCTGGGTCTGACTACTACCATGGGGTAGGACTGTAGGATCACATTTCCATTTTGTAAGAAGATGCACTTTCTCAGGGTATGTGGAGGCCTGGATAATTTCAGTAGGAAGTCTGCTTGAACCAGAGCTGCAAGCTTAGGTCTACTACATTATTATTAGCATTAATATTCATTGCAGTAGTGCGCTGGATTCCTAATCAGCAATCAGAGCTCTAGAGCCAGGAAAAAGTAATTGTTCTTAGTGATCTCAGGCCTGGATCCACCAAAGTTTAACTTGTAATTATGTGCTAACGTCCACAGGTTTTATTGGAAGAGCCATAAGCTGGGAGCAAAACTACCTTTGCAGACCTGCAAAAATTTGTGTCCTTCCTTGCATCCCAGTGCAAAATGTCTTTCCACATGAACAGCTGCTCTCTGTGTGAGAACTGTTCATCCCATGCGTGCTTCATATTGCAGGATCAAGGTCTCTGTTAATGACAAGGCTTGACAATGGGATGAGACCTACAAAGAGGGAGAAGGAGGTGCCAAGGTTGTCTTGTGATTATGTGGTTAGCGTGTGTTTCTCCACTGTGTGCAACAAACAAAAAGGGAAAGAAAACCAGCTAGACTACAACAGACATCCTTGTGTGGCCTCCAAACTGCAGCGTCATTCACAGGCTCACTTGGAAACCCTTGAAAAGTTTTATTAACATCTGCTCCTCTGTGAATTGCGATATTTTATGCACAGAAACTCAGCTTCACCTCCCTCTTCTACCTTTTCCTTTTTTATGTGTATGCTGATTCTGTCTTTTTATTTTTTATTTTTTATTTTTTTTGGTGGTTGCCTAGTAGCTAGCAGTTCACATTCTACCTTATCAGATTGTGCCTAGTTACAATCTTCCTCTATGTGCCCAGGGCAACCCACCATAAGAGCATATGGAATATTTTAGTGTGCATTGTTGTTTTTTTTTTTTTTTCTCTTTCTGTCCCCCCCCCCTTTTTTTTTTTTTTTAATTATTATTATTATTTTAAATAGACTTTGGTTTTATTCCCAGCTTAGTGTTGTTGCCATTCAGACTGTCTTTTGTCTCTGATAAAAGCTGACGTCCACAGACTGAAAGCTATCAAAAGAATCAGACAAACTGAGGAAGGTGGTAAGGTTTGATGAGTCTGGAGCCCTTTTCAGCTTAAAAATAGAAAAAAAAAGTTACGTCCATTGTAAGCTGAATTCTACTGCCTTTTGGGCCTCTGATGGAGAAGCCTGTGTTCAGCCCATGTAATGTCTGAATTACCCTTTGGAAGTGCCTATATTTCTCACCACTGGCAGTAGAGAGAGCCTCTGAAATGTGCCTTGGAAATTCAGGCTGTGCAGTATATCCAGCAAAAACCCACACATGTAGCATGATCTTCCCGTTCTGTTTTACAGTGCTGAATGGGACAAAAAGGGAAAGTCAATGACACCTCTTGGTTCAGGCTAGACTCTACCTTAAGCAGTGGCAAAGGAAAGAAAGAATGCAGCTTTTGGCAAGGCATGACACATGGGCTAAATGAGGGCTGTCGGGTTCTTTACAAAGAGTGAACTGCAGTGTGGGTGCAGATCAGTGTTTCACACCCCGGGAGCAAGCAATGTGGAGTTGGCCATGTCCCTCTCATTAAGCTTCCTTTTGATGGAAATTTGGCCTATAGGATCATGTCTTGTGCTGGGATGGGTGTGCACCACTCCATGTCTGTCCACACAATAACTCTGGAAGCCATTAACCAAATTCAGTAACATTTGACAACAGAGGTAAGGATTTAAAGATATTCAACTCCTGTAGGTTGTAGGGAAGCAGGCAAATGACTGGAGCTGGAGGTTTTGTTGAAAGAAAGGCTGCAATGTGAGATCTGTCCTTGTTAGACATTAGAGAATCCACACAGGAATTACATGAATGCCCTATCTGTAGGAAAAGCTTTACTCAGCTAATGCCCTATCCAATACCACAGAATTCACTGCCTGCTTCATTTCTCCCTGTGGCATTTTTAAATAAAATGCCACAAACACATGCTTAAGTTCCTTCCTTCCTTCCTTCC
>NW_023303243.1:0-21470 GCF_011077185.1 Oxyura jamaicensis
TCCCTTCCCTTCCCTTCCCTTCCCTTCCCTTCCCTTCCCTTCCCTTCACATTTTCCTCCCTAAAGGTGGATTATGGAAAAGCCAAGAGGCATTTTTCCTGGGCAAACATCCTGTGAATGGTGACTTTGCATTTCTTCATTTCTAAAATTGCAGGGAAGAACCAATGACGGGCAGGTTGTAGCAAGAAAGACCTCTGAGTCATGGCTCTACTTCGATAATCTATATTGTGTAGAAAACACAGTAGAAGTCATTAGTGGGGGTCAAATCTTGTGTTCTTTATGCAGGCCAACTACCTTCTGGGAATTTGTATAACAGTTGCTATGCTGATGTGACTGTGGCAACCACTTTCTACTGAAGATCCCTAATGAGTGCAATAAGACTGCCTAAGTATTAGTTTCATTTTTATTACCTTGACTTATCTGCTTTAGTTAGCCTCTCACCTGCAGTGTTGCTATGAGAGTATATATATGCACATGCAAACACACACAAAATATTGAAGGGATGTTTTTAAGGTTACTGAGGCTGCTTCAAGGCTGAGAGACACAAAGCTGCTGTTGTAGAAAACATTTATTTTCTTCTGTGCATTTGAATTATGTGTTGTCTTAGGATGCATCTACACCAGCATTGAGGCTTAGCCACTTTTGAAGCAATTTCACAGTAGGCTCAGTTTAGGGTGATGGTATTGCACGTTGGATCATCCAATATGCTTTCCTTTTAGATGATCCGTTCTTAATGTGCTACTGGCACTAATGGGAGCTGAGGCCATGTGCCCAGACTAGAACTATCCTGAAAATACCTCCTAAAATATGGCCTTTGTGTCCTCAGTGCAGATTGGTTTTCCCTCCAGATTCCCTCCTATTTCACTGCACTACTTGCTAACACACACATTACTCTAAATGGTGTGTTCACATACTCCTTTTTGGTCACTGAGATTTCTGATTCACTTGGAAATTGAAGTTTGGGGGAGAGTGAGGGTGGGCAGTGACGGGACTAGAGGAAACCTGTCTTGTTTTTTGCAGTGTTTGGGGTAAGAAAGTGGAGATGTTTTTACAGAAAAGAGCTGTAAAGTAAAACTTAAAAATCAATCATATTTATCCTTACCTCTTTTACAGAGGTGCTATACGGCATTGGGAAACTCAGCCCAGTTTGTTACATGGGAACGAGCACTAATTATTTGATCCTCCTTCTTGGGGATGCCCGGTTTCACACCCTGAGGTCTGTTTTGCAGAAATGTTCAGTGTTCTTGGTGGTTTCTGAAGCAAGGGGATCTTGTGCCTGGGTTAATGCTGAATAATTTAATAATTTCAATAAGTCTGTAAAAGAAGTTTTTTTTTTTTTTTTTTTTTTTCTTTTTTTTCCTTCAACCTGAAGTGCAAATCTCGGGCTTCATTTCTTCCATTTCCCTCTGTCCCCACATCAGGAGAACAGATAAAAACTCCTCTCCTCAAAGATGTGTTGTGAAAATAAACACACCACTTGTGAAACACTTGGATGCAGGTTGATGAGTACCACTGAAACCCCACCAGCCAGTGGGATTTCCCTCCCTGTGCCCTGAGTGAGGCAAAGGAAAAAAACCTTGTGTGTTTGTGCCATATGCAGAAGGAAAAATGGAGGTGGAGGGAGGGTGAGTAGTTCAGTCTGGTGTTTCCTGATGCTTTTTTTTTTTTTTTTTTTTTTTTTTTTTCTATCTTCACACTTGTTTTATGAAAGGTTTTTTTGGTCACTGTTGCATTTTTCTGGAAAAATATACGTGTATATGTATAGATGGATTAGTAGTGTGGATTCCATACCTTACCAGAAAAGGAAATGTGGTATGTGTTGTTCCTATGTGAAAGTGCATCTAGACCTAGAGAACTGGGGGATGACTGTTGACATCTAATGGTCTTTACTGGTTGTCCAACATTTTGTGTGTGCTCACATGGCTATCTAAGCTACTCCTATATGGCAACCAAGGCACAGCACAAATGTATTGTGAATTTATACCTGTTTCACACAACCCCCTGAGGCCACGCAGACTCTGGGTGGACGTTGGATCGCTCTATCTTAGGTGTATATTTCCCTTGTTATAAGTTTAAATTTAGGCTTTGACCTGCAGCTCAACTAATTTTTTTCTCTCAAGGTACAAAACACCTGGTTATTTAACCTGTCCTTTTACATTTCCACTCTGGGTTACTGTCAACTCCAGTGGCACTGAAATAATTCATGAAAAGCTGTCCTCTGGGAAGACAGAAATGACTGAAATGTTGAGGGAAAGCTTGCTTGCAAGCCTCGCAGACTGACGTTCATGCTAACATGGATAATTAGCCAAACTTCTGGATGTGTATTTAGGCTTAGCCCATGAACAGTTTTAGTTTCCAGTTAATACTACATTGCAATATTATAGTGCAATCATTTGCTTAACTATTTCTGTATTAGAACCACACTAATCTTCTTATACTACTTGACTGGATAACTTTTTTCTTGCTAAGCCACAAATCACCCAGTGGTGTAAATTGGGCTGGTCCTATTGACAGCAAGGAGAAGGGCTGCCAGCTGAGCCATGTTGCTTTATTCCAGGTCAGGATACAACTCTTTAGCTCCAAGTCTGCTTTTAATTACCCTCTCCCCTAATATTCACCAGTAATACAAAAGCTTTCCCTCTCAGCTGAGACCATTACAAAAAGAAGTCTGTAGAAGCAATATGAACTGCAGTAAATGCATGTGAGTGTCAATGACTGTTGGTGGCTTCTCAAGATTGTTCTACTTCCTCCTCAAGACTCTTCTCTTTCCTCTTATGCTGAGACTGCTCATGGCCAGGGAGGCCAGAGGAACCTTATGTGCAGGAGGTGAACTGAAGAAGAAGCCAGTTGCAGAAGGTCATTCCTTTTCTGCATGGATGCAAAAATGGTTGCTGATGAATTTATTTCCTGCAGAGTCATGCTAGAGCAGATTTATAGATTCTGTGATAAATTATAAACTATATTTAGGGACTCCGAGGAAACAGTAATGAATAGGCGCAGGTCCTGAACTGTGATCTTGGGTTGCAGCTGCCTCATAATAGATTTCTTTTTTTTTTTTTTTAAATACCAGTTTGGGACAGGAAATGGAGGGGAATATAGAATTATGCTGAGCCTGGGGAGAGGAGGATCCTCTAGTAGGAGTTGAACAGGACCCATGGGAAAGCCAAAAATGAGGAAGGAGAGACTGAACTTATGATGGATTTCTGAACAGTCACCCAGGGCCTTTCCAGTAATAGCAGGCAGGATGTTTTCCTTTATGAAAACACAAGTTTGTCAGACACTGATAACCTTTCTATAAGAATTTTTGTACTGTGCGTACTATATAGATGTAGATAACAGGGATATTATTGTCTGTTAAATTTCCATAGGATGACTTTTCTATAAAAACCTGCACATCAAAAAATGTTATACATACATATAGGCCTGTCAACCTTGTCTGTATTTAGTTGGTCTTTTCCAAAAGAGTCATGGGAGAGAAAGGTGAAGGCCTATGAGATTCAATGATGTATATCTGTCCCTGTTGCATATGTATTGGTCTTTCACAGACACCACACAGGAATGGCTGTTCTCTTTGCTCTGTGGAGTAGTCCTTTTGCATCTGGGGATGTCAAAGCCAGGTGCAAGTTCTGGTAAGGACACCTCTCATTGACTCATAGGCAAAGTGACTTGAAGTTATGTCATGCAAATGCTGAACATCAAATTCAGTGTCTATGCTTTGAATCACTGTTCCAAAGTATTACTTTTTTCTGCTCTTGCCCTCAGACGGGACAACACACGGGTTTACTTTGGCTTCTGGCTTTAGCAGCACATTTCAGGTTTCACTTGCCCATGGTACAGAGAAAGTCTGGTTGAATGGTTCCTGACCTGTTCCAGAGGAAGCAGCTGGCTTCTGGGGGATTTATTTATTTATTTATTTTTAAAGGGACAACTGGGTTGGAAGACAGGTAGGTTCCAACAGACTTCCCAGGCCTTCCAATGATATGTCTTCATTGCCCCTGGCTTCTTGAAGATGTCAGGCTTGTCAAGCATATAAATGCTTATTCTACTTCCGTAGGATGGGTGAGGGTAGAGTGTGTTGGTAGCTTGGACATGATTTAAAGTGTTTTACAATGACTTATATGACTTACAAATTAAACCCTGTGTTTTCATCATATTTCCTTTCCGTTCTCTCTGGTCTACATGATCCACATCTCTGACATGATGTCATGCATCTTTAGTGTGTGTGTAAAGCAAATAAAAACTCATGCCTGCCTTCAGACTTTGAGGGCCAGGTCTTTACCCGAACATTACTAAAATCAGTTGCCAGATCTTATTCTGTGCTCATTCGTAGAAATTACCAAGTCGCTTTGACTAACTTCCAGCCCACTGGATACCCAAATCTTCTCTCTACTCCACAGTAAATCTCCTGCTCGGTTGGGAGCATGAACCATTTTTCTTTTAAGACAATGAGAAGATGGTAGTTGATGTGAATCCAGTGACAGAGACTGGAAAACATCTACTACACCTATAGATTATTGATTTTGATGAGTGTCTGAAATAAACCTGACCCAGAGAAGTGGATTCCCACAGCTTTAGGATAATCACAAAAATTTATATGTGTTTTTAGATAGCTCTGCAATATCTTCCAAATGTCTTTGGCCAATTTTCAGCTTGGTATCTGATTATAGCTCAGGAAATATGGGCAGAGTGCATTAACCAAGTCGGGGATATTCTCTTCACACTGTCTACCTGCAGAGCCATTTGCATCATTCTAGCTGCAGGAGTGGGTGAGGAGCCATGATATCTGTGATAGACCTACAGGCCTACATGAACCCTGGTACATCTCAGCATATCAAAACATATCTCAGGAGGAACAACACCCACAGACACAACTCAGCAGACCGAGCTGCAAAACAGTCTATTCTGTATCTATTATAGTAAACCAAAGCTAGTCTTTTCCTGTGTGTAAAAATATATGATCTCATTTCTAATACACCTACAGTCAAGTATCTTCTGAGTTCATTCCCCTGTCTTAAGCACCCAATCCTGAAGACTTTCCCATGACCTGGGGCCTTTGCCCAAGTAATGACTTGCTGCCACTACTATTTGTGTTCAGTAAAGCAGAGGCAGCTTGCACTAGGAAGTGCAGCAGGATTGATCCAGTTGCTTCAGCAGTTGATTCAAAAATATGAATCTATTTAAATCTACTGGAAGATGTAGCTTCTGAAAAGTCACTTTTCTTTTCTTTGAGGCACATCTCCAGAGACACTGGTGGTCATGGAAAGACTCCCACCTTTATTGTCAGCTTTGGATCATGAGCATAGAGTGGATAGTGAATATTCTGGACTGTCAGACGTTCTGTCCTGAAAGGAACAGACAACCTGTCAGAGGTGATCAATAAATACCATTACCTGCCTGGGAATGTGAGGCTTTTCAAAAAGAAACTCGCAGGAGGAGATTGAGCACATTCAGCTGATATTCAGTGCAGGGGGTTGTGATGATGGTGGTCTTCCTTTGAAATGTTCACAGCACATACATCCTCAAGCAATGAAAAAAGAGGTGGAAAAGCGGTGACCTGATCCTTCTCTGGCACATTTATTTTTATTGTATTGTATTGTATTGTATTGTATTGTATTGTATTGTATTTTATTCACTAACAGCATCCTGGTATATTTATACTTCCTTTATAGCTAAGGAAGGTGGAGCTACACCTTATTTATAATGGAGTAGGATCAGCATTTGGACTGGGTCCTTTTACATTTTTAGATGGTCATCTCTGCCCTCAAGCGCATCAATGTAATTGATTCTGGTAGTGGTGGAACTGTAGAACTAAGTCTGGAATTAATGCAAGGAACAAAGTTCTGTCCTAAATTATAGCCACCAGTGAAGCTGGGTCAAATAGGAAATAACATTTGAGTTAAAACACTCTTTGTAGTTAATTTCCAGAAACAAAACAAAACAAAACACATTTGTTTCTGAAAACAACAACAACAACAAACCAACAAACCAACAATGTGTATTTAAAATCTTCAGATCTCTGCATTGTTCACCTGTGACTATAGGAGATGATCAGTGACTTACTGTAGACACAGAAAATAACTGACTTTCCCCCTGAGGTCTCTTATGACAGGTTTCTGAATGTCTACTATGCCACCTGGTTTGTTTTGTATATTCCTCCACCTTCTCTTGCTTGAAGTTATATCCTAGAACTAGACTAAATATCCAGCTAGAGAAATGCCCTTTTCAGGTATATCTAGTCCACTATCATGTGTCATCAGGCTTGAAGTTCTTCCCAGACAACTTTAAATTCTGCAGAGGAGAGATTTATTTATAGGTAGTTCTCTGGACTCTCTTAAGAGTAAGTGGAAAGAAAAGGCAATGCTAAGGTTTCAATCTTATAGTTATTTCAGACAGTCATTTTAGGATGAAGTGAACCACATCCTGGAAGTGCCCATTTCTTTCCACTGAGTAACTCTGCTGAAGATATCTGCTTTGCCAGTAGCTAGAGGTAGGAGAGATAACCCACCTCAGGTATCAGTCCAGAATTTGCAAGAATTGCCTTTGTGCAGTGCAAGGGTGACTTTGATGGTCCTTAACTTTTGCACATAAGATTTTCTCGTTAAAATGATATGGCACTACTCAATAAAAAAGATTTTTCCAAGGAATACAGCAGGTAGAGAAGGACAGTCTTGCACCACTCCTCTCCTGAAATAGCATCCCAGCAAAATTCCCAGGGCCTAAAGATTTTCAGACCTGAGCCTCTTCATTTCTGACAACACTGTCAATGCTGTACTTGGTGCTGCAATTATTTTCCCTTAGCCCTATTATGATGAACTAATTTAAATGAGTTTTTTTTTTTTTTGTGTTAGACATGGTATCAAAAAGCCTTCTGGCATCATCAGCAATAATTATAGACACATTATTTTAGCATTTATCTTATCTAATATCTGAGCATGTAATTGGAGAGTGTCCAGGCACAGCAATGATGCTAAAAGAACTTGAAATGCCATTGTATAAGTAAACAAACAAACACATGAAGACTTTGATTCTCAGCTACGTAGAATTTAATGTTCTATACATCTTAAGGCAGTATTATTTCACTGTTAAAGTGATGCTAAAGAACAGAAATCTAGTCAAGAATCCTGAGTCCTATTTTAACTTGTGCAGTTGCCCAATGATAAAATTACCATCATGTAGGCACAAATTTATTACAAAAGAAAAAATTTATTATATTCATTGTTTTTCTTGTCCACATTAGATTTCAAAACTATCTGGGATGATGGAAGAGAGGTTTAGGATCTGATGCTTAGTTTTGTAAATTATTAGGTTCTCATTTTTTACATCTGAAAAATGAGTCAAATTAGTATCATCAAGCATTGTGAAACCATTTGAGATGTAAAGTATTGTATCTACTTCTTCATGCAAGAATAACAATACATTTCTGAGTGTGATTTTAGAAAGCTTCAAAGCTAAAAGCACAGCATACAGTGGCTGCCATAACAATACAGACCCAGTCCAGCTCCAATTAGTGACCTCAGAAAGGCCCAAATCCCTTTTACAATACTTGTACTTAATATTGTTTCTCCATGGCAGGAACTAGGTGATGTTCTATCTGAGAAATTCTATTCTCTCAAGGTAAAGACCTGATAGTTCTTCTGTCTGCAAGCATGACCCACAAAACATGACTGTACAAAAATTGGTGAGCCATTTCAGTTGCCAGTCTGAAAACCTCAAAGATTAATAACATGAGAGGTAATTCTGGCTTCTAAAGATGGTATTGGATTATGTCACCACCTTCATTTCTTTGCACAGGAACTAAGCTTTTGGTCAAGCAAACAAATTCATGGTCTCCCTGGAGCATTTTTTTTTTTAAATTATTTTTTTTTTTCCCTTAAGTTAGACAAACTGAAAAAATAGCATGCCAAAGTGATGGGGACTCATTTCAAAACCTGGGTTTGAAGCTGACTGGCAAAATCTGTGAGGAAATGAATCCCCAAATGTCTCTTTTCAACATTCTTGACATGGCTCTCTCTTGGAAATCTGTTCACTTTGATGTTTCCAATGTAAAATGTATAAATTTTTCAATTTCAAATGGTATTCTTCATTAAAGAAATGATTTATCTTAAAAAAAAAAAAAAAGATGAATTAGTCCAAAAAATAATAGAAGTTTGAACTGAACAAAATATTTTTTCTTGACCTATAATTAACTTTAAAAAAAAGTAATCACAAAATTAAAAATTCCAGTTTCAGTTGTATTGGAACTATTCTTTGCCTTCCTTAGCTTTTGATTCAGTCTCTGAACCAACTCCCTCCCTTTCTTCTACTGAAGGGTAAATTTTTCCTGGTCTTACTTTGGCTTAATCTGCTCTGTTTGTGATCAACAATCAAGCCAGGTCAACATGGCCTGACTTTAGAAATCTCACATTAACAGGGATCGTGACATTTTACTGTTCTCACTAGACACCCTGTAGAGATGTTCAGTGTAAGGAAAGCTTTATTTTATTTGTGAGTGACATATTGACCAATACCAATGAATTGAGATAGCAAATATCTGTCCAGGCAGCATGATGAGCAATAATAATGATGCTGTATAAAAACAGCACATGCACACAACCAAGAGCTGGACTTCTTGTCTGAGCATATAAATCTAAAGGGTTTCAAATGCACAGTTATCAATTCAGCTGGCAAATAGTTGTACTACTCCCACTGGATTTTTGGCATGAAAATCTCTGTGCCCATCTTGCCAGAAGAGCACTAATAAGTAGAGGACTTGAGAGGTTAGGCTGCCTGGAGTAACTTAATAGCTGCTCAGTAGATATCCTCTGCTCCGCTCTGCTCTGCTCTCCTCTCCTAGTGTTTTGGTGGTGCAGATCTACATGGACCTTTCAACAAAATAAAAAAAAGAGCAGTTTTTTGCATCATTGTCCTTGCAAAAGGGTGGTTTAAATCAACTGAGAGACTGCAGGGACAGAACTAGGTTCCATGCAATGCAAGGAATCACCTTACAAAGGGCCCCAAAGGCTCATCCTAAAGGGTAGGTATGTCAGCAGATTCATAGATTGGGCATTACGTTAGTTTGTTAGGACTGATTTTGGATGACTGCTAAGACATCATGATGCATTGACTTCTTCCAAGGCACTGGGTACTGGCAGGGAAAGAAAAGTGGGTCTAGATGAGCCGAAGTTGTGCATTTTCACAAGTCCTCCACCTGCTCCTCTGTGATCCAGGAACACAGGGATGTCTCAGCGTAAATCCTAATCTAATATCATAGTTATGCTTGACCTACTGCTAATAATAGCTCCACCTACTTGACATGGGGCAAAGCTCACTGACATTTGTAAGGCCATCTGGGCTTTGCGAGTGAGATACAGCATGGATCAAACATACTGCACTAAAAGCAGTGCTGACATTGCTATTTAATTTCAACTCCTGCTAACAGGGACCTCATCAGCCTGGAGCAGGGGTTCCTGCATGAGAACCCCAGTAGAAGATCTGTGAAAATCATTTTCTCATGTTGCTATTTATCTCCCATTTCTAGAGACACTGGCTCACCCAAATCCCTCAGAAACATGCCTGGCCTGTGCCCAGAACTTGATTTAAAGGGGGAACAACCTGTCGGGTCAAGAGAAATGGTTAATTGCAGCAGTGCTTGGTTACCTCTGCATGACCTTCCTTGCAGACATGGGCCGGAGTCTCTCAGCGGTGCCGCAGATATTGGATGACTCCGCTAGCACTGTTGAAAGACAGGGGTGATAAATAGTGTTTGAGCCATGTTTCTCCCCTCCTTCAGGCAGAATTTGAGAATCTCAGGTATATGGCCTTGGGAGAGTGATTCACGAGGTACCACTTGCACCGGCTTCCTCCGAGGGCGAAAGCTGACACTTCCAGGACACTGACCTCGAGCCTGTACACATTTTAAATGTTTCAGCACCCTCAGGAAAACCACAATTAGATGTTACCTCCCTGTACTTAACACCCAGAGACCAGTGAAGCACATGGCTGGGGAATGAATGTTTGAAAAACAAATGTCAGAGGTAAAAAAAAAATAAAATAAAAAAAATCAAGTAAAAATATATAAAAAAATAATTGCTGACACCAGTTGAGTAAATTTAAGCTTGCCTGGAAGTAGGATGCATACCTTTTTGTACCTCTCCACATATTCGTTTTGCTGAAAAACAACCCCCCAGCCAAAAAAAAAATAAAGATAAAAAGTAAAAAGCAAACCCACACGGATTTTACACTTTGTGGAGGCAAGAGGGTGCTTCAAATCTGCCTTCATTATACAACCGTGTGGGGCTGGGCTGAGCTGTGCAGCCACTCCTCATGCGTTCCCCTCCCGTGCAGCACACGAGCTGTAGATGTTGGCAGCTGAGTGTAGGCAGGATCTCAGATATCATGGCAATATAAATAAATAGAGAATGATGATATGAAATATACAGGCAGATGGAGGGGCTGATAATGAGATAGTCTGATAGGGTGGTCAGGGTAACTGCGCTTCAGCACATGCATAAACACGTGGGTTGTGCCCCTTACCCTAGGGGCAAAATATCCAGCATCCAACATGACACACACATGGGGCCATTCAGCCAAAAGCACTCCAATAGTAAGAATAAATCTTCATTTGTGCAGCATGTTTCAAGCAACAGCACTTTCTTTAAGGAATCTTTTATTTTATTTATTTATTTTTTTTCATTTTCTTCCTGATAGATATTTGTAAGTGGGACAGGTATAATTTAACCCCAAGATTTCAAGAAAAAGTTAAAAAAAAAAAAAACACAACCATAAAACGGCAAAACTGCCTCCACCTATCTTCACCCTTTTAGGTGGGCAAATACACAGATGCCATGAAAAGTGTTTTTTTTTTTTTTTTTTTTTTTTTGTTACATTTCCAAACTTTCTCCTGTGAAGACTGCAAGGGAAAATGAGAGGATCACAAGACTGCAGCCTTTTGCTTGACACTTGAACAGTTTTTTGGTGTGCAAATAGTACTGTAGTCCTATGCAAGCTCAGTGGTGACCCTGCTTGTGGACATCATGCTGTCTGCAAGCCTTTTGATATAATGGCTACTAAAATTCTCTCTACTTTTGGTCTGTTTGATAACTTTTTTACCAAAGACCAAAACTCAGGTTGAATTTGTTGTGGAAATTTGTGAACAACATAAACAAAGGAAGTGTTTAAAAGTTATGGAATTAAAATATTTCCAGGGTAAAATGTTTCCTTTAAAAAAATAACAATTTGATCTGACTTTTTTAAACTGAAGCTTTTTGTATTTTTTTCTTTCCAAATGGCATTTACTTGGAAGGATTGACCTAATTATGAAAAGAAGATAAGAAAGAAAGAGAAGTTTTAAATGACTTCCAAATGATACTCAGCATTTCATTTTCAGTTGAAAAAAAATGTTTTGGGCTGACTCAAATGATTTTTTGTTGTTTGTTTGATTAAAACCAAATGAAAACCTTCAAACTTCCCATTTTGCTTTGCTTTGACTCTGTCATTTTTTTTTTCTCTGCACTTATTATGCTTGGCCACGCCACTGGAAAATACAGTAATTCACTCAAGTGAGTCACCACTGGTGACCTCTTTGAAAATACTTTTGGTGATACACCTCAAACATCTCCAATCTTTCACGTCTTTCCTCAGGTCTGAGCATTTGTTAATTAAGCATTGCCACACAGTGCCGAGGGAAAAAGCTATTACCACAAAACGAATGCAAGACGCGATGTGACCTGGCCCATGGTATCAGAACCATCAGTTTTCCAGGCAAGGAGAAAATCTGAGATTCTTGAAGTGTTTCCTCCTCAAATTACAGTAGGAGATGGGAGTTATCTGTCCATGTAAGGCAGTCAAGAACACAGTCACTGCAACAACTAGGCAAACTGGGCTAAGAAATGACCTTTTTTTCCCCTATGGATAAATGGCATATTCCAGTGGTGTCTTGTCTGAGACATTTCACAAAAGGTAACCAGGCCCTGATGCAAAAAACAAACAAACAAACAACAAAACAAACAAAAAATAATGCTGAACTCTCTGTGGATGTGCAATGCAAACAAAACCACAGCTTTGCCTTCCCCACCCTTGCACCAAAACTATGTTGAGGTTTTGGAAAGTATAATCATATTTTCATTTTCACTCCTCTAAGGTAGGACAAGAAGCAGGATGTGCTGAAATACCACATGAGGCTGTCTGGTCTGGGTAGGTTTCCAGCACACTTCTGCAGAGCTCTTGCAGAACAAAACCCAGGCTCTTGTTTGTGAGTGGCTTTGGAGGTGGGGCTTTTCCCAGGAGTTGAAACCTTCACCCAGCCTCACCATCCTCAATTGAAAAACTGAATCTTCACTGTGGGTGACAGACCACGGTTCTGGTTTATGGAGGTAAAGGGCAAAATAAAATCTCCTAAACTACTTTTAGGGTTGAGGCTGAAATGAGCTGCACAACTTTCTGCTCTCACTGAAACTGGGGCAAGTTTGGCCCCTATCTTGAAAGAGAGCAGAAGTGGGCCAGATGATAGGGATGGGTAGTGGAGGAGTCAGGAAGAATAAAGCAAGATTATTTAATAGAAGAATTACATTCTTTTATTTGCATTGTTTCTTTTCCTAAGCTCCAAGCTTTACATAAAGCTGTCTCTGTTAAAACATCATGTTGGGCTTTGGTATTGGATTGAAAAAAAGGCATTTATACTGGGGCTTAATGCAGCACAGAAACAAGGTATAGTTGCTTTAAATGAAAATCAAGGGTAGGCAGCCTCCTGAGAGCCTCAAAGTTTAAACAAATTACAAGAAATATTTCTCAGGTGAAATTGGAAAGGGTGCTCTGTGATGCAGAAGAGTGGCCATGAGTTCTCTGTGTTCACACTGTCTTGAGTATTGTAAGGAGCTTTCTTGTGAAACTGTTTGCCAAACCAGAAGTCCTAAATTGAAATGTGTTGACAGAAAGAATCTCACTACTTATTTATAATTTAAATACATCTTGAGGCAGGTTATGAGATGATGCGGGTAAGTCATAACCCACCCTCCTTCCTTCCTCCCTGTGTCCTGGTGCTTCTTCCAGCACTGGCAGGGGCTGCCAGGGTGCTTGGCATTTCGGGTGCTGATGCTGGGCACCGTCCCTTCACCCTGCATTTCAGAGAGGGGCAAGGGTGCTGGGGACTTGGCAGGATCAGGCCCTTCACCTCATGCAATCCTATGACCCAGTGAGCCCACACACAGATTTGTTCTGTAGCACATAAACAACTTCATTTTACTTAGAGGGAGGGAGATGAGTGCTTTGAACAAATGATGCATTAAATCAGAGCTGCCAACTGCACCTTGATATGAGTACTTTATGCCAAGATCTGTCTATCTATCTATATAATCTCTTATATTCCCAGCTCTTCCTGCTCATCTATCTATCCATATCTCTCTCTCTCTCTGTGTATGTATCTTCCGTATTTCAAACTCTTTCTGTCTATCTGTCTGTTAATCTATCTACTTATTTTGATGGCTGTCATCAGAATAACATCTACCATGGTGTTTTAACTATGCTGGCAAAGGACATATTACAATCCCCTTGACAAAATAACAGTTGCGTGCAAATCAGGCTTCAGTTTAGCATAACTGAAGTCAAGAAAAACAGCAGCTGGGTGGCGGGTTTTATTGCCTAGTGGTTGGAGCATGAAGCTGGGGCTGTAGGATACAGTCCATAGTCTGCAGTGGGATTGTCTCCTTGTAAACTCTCTTGCATAAAGTTTTCCTCTTCGTAAATAAAGTTTTCCTCTTCGTTTTCACTTCTACACTCTCCAAACCTGCTGTGGGTATCATAAATGGGTTTCTATTTTTCACCCAGCAAACTGATCCATGACCTTTGTGGCAACTTTGGGTGCTACCAAAAGGAAATTGTATCTCTTCTACATCCTATGCACTTACATGTGAGAGGGCACCCTCCACAGCTCTTTAAAGGCACCTGGGAGTCAGCTTCCATTTTGCATTTGGGCTCAGTACAGTAATTAATTGTACTCTTTCCTCTGAGTTGACCAGACTTTATTATTATTATTTCTTTCTATTTTTACTTCACAGTATCCAAAAGAAAACAAATCTGACCTTTTCTCTTCTTCCCCCCCACCCCTTCCTGCTCCGTTGTCCCCATGTTTTACTCTCTGTCTATAGTAAAACACACACTTCGCTTACTTGGATTGTATTCACACATATTAACTTCTACAGCCTGCAGCAAGCAATGAAAACCCATCCTAGCAGGGAAATATCAGTAGCTGCATATTGGCTGGTAAAGGCAGAGGAAGAGTTTCAATGTACACAAGGAAATCGAACCTCCAATTTGCATAAGACTAGACTGTACTAATTTGTCGAGTGAAGAGATAGATGAGAAACAAAAACATGCCTTAAAGCATGCATGGAGGGTTACTCCAGAAACCAGTACCCAAAATGTGGCAGATCCAAAAGGGAAACCAGGAGAGCCCACTGGTTGCTGGTAGAAGTTGGTCTCGATCAAAGGGTGAATAAAGAGCAAATCTTAATCTGCTCCATGAAACCACAACCCCAACATTTGAAAGGCATCACGGAAATGCCTGGCACTAAGGGACGCTCCAGAAGTGGTGGTATATCCAGGGACATTTTCAGGATTTCCTAGGTCATCCAGAAACCTAGGAATATTATTATTATTATTTTTCAGGGTTTACCACCTGCATCAGCCTTCCCAGTGCCTGGCAGAGAGGCTTTGCTGGTGAAGCACGGAATGAAGCAGATGGGAACATGATCTTACTTCCTCTCCCTTCTCAGTGAGGTGTTTGCCCTTCTTGCAGACAAAACTTAAATTTCCCAAGGGGATGAAGTCAATGGAAGTGTCTGGGACTTTTTGTCTTTGTTACCTATGAAAGAGACAGTCTTTAGGTCTGGACTCAAGAAACATGATCGCCTCCAGCAGCAAAGGGAAAGAGACTTGATATTAATCACCACATACACATGTACACACACACCTATGATATTTATATGTATGTATACATACATATATAGTATGTGTGTATATAAATAAATAAATATATATATATATATAAATCCAGCTGAGTAGATTTTCTGTGTAGAATAAATACCTGGGATCCCCAAGATCAGACAATTTGATGAAATACACTTTTGCTAAGCATTTGCTATTTTCTCCATGAGTTTGATTTATTTAACTAACAATAAGGAGTGATCTCAGAACAAGAACAAAAATAATCGTTTCTCGATGTGAAAAAGCTCTAAAATAATAAATGTCAAGAGCTCTCCGAGATGAAAGACCTGAGGTGGTTGTTCTGGAGGAAGGGAAGCTGCTTTGTGGAAGTGCAATAATATTTTCCTTGCCTTAAGACTATGAAGGTTTTTCTGTTCAAGCTTTCCCCTGGAGCTTTAGCAGGATACTGCCTTGTTATTACACCTTTGATAGCACATAGTCAGTCGATAGCTGCCTTAGCAGGTGTGTTAGGGGTTGAAAAGGAACTTTACAGACAGGGCTTGTTTTCAGGAATCCATTTGATCATGTCTTTAAACAGTACAACTAGGTGGCAAGAGACCACAGCAAACTGGTCCCTGTAGAAGAGGTTCTGGGTGGCTCAGAAACATTGCAACTTTTCCCCCCAGGTTGCTGAGCTAGGTATCTTTGAAGGTTATTGCTGCTGCTGCCTGCCTTCCTGTTGCTTCTGACTTTCACAACTGAATAGGAAGATGCTGGTCTAGATGCTGGTCAAGTGCTACTGCAAGGTGTCTGAATGCCTACAGAAGGACGTGGTGTCTCAACCTGTAGAGACCAGAATGGAAGTAAACATGATTTTTGTCTACAAAAGTAGCAAATGCAGTAAATAGCATGTGAACGAACTTTGGGGTGAGGAGTGTCAATCCTTTACTTTCACCCTTAGGTATCTGAAGACAGGTTCATCTCTATTCCTTATGGGCTCATATTTGTCAGTGGTTCTTAAAACCTCCCTTTCCTGTGATTAATACACTCACCATTAGAAATAATTCCTCTCATCTTGTCTGATGTCTCCCAAGGAAAAATACAAGCTTCATAGTATCCGTAAACCACCAATTACTTATAAGTTACATGGCAAGCCCAGGAGATCACAAGTTGCCCCGTAGGCAAACAGCCGTTACCCATTATGGAAAGTAACGATCTGACTTTTGGATAACTGAAAGGGGAGGATCATGAGTGAGGTTCTTAATTTGTCAGAGAACTGCCAACCATTTTTGCAGCTGGGAATGGCTGTGGAGGCATCTCCCCTGACTGCAAACCACAAGGAAAAAATATGCAGCTATGAAAGGGGTTCATGAACCTAGGTGCGTTGCTGGGCTTGTTACTTTTCTTCTGGACAGTGGCAGCCCTCTGTCCATCTGCCATATGGGATATCTAATGAAGGCTGATGAGATATGGGATTTGAATGTGGATGAGGACCTGGGTCTTCTTTGGGAAGGACTGTGTAATATTTTGCCTTGTCAACAAGTCTATGGGAATTGCATTAGAATCTTCTTAATCATATTTACCTAATTCATTATCTATGCAAAACAAGCTAACAGGCATCTCTGTTGTAACATACCCATCATATCGAAGAGTGGATGAGTGTCTCTCATTTCTACAAGTGACTCTGCATGTTCGGGTTCTGTATGTCTTCCTTGCCCAGGACCTTCCAATGAGAGGTGACCTATCCACAAGTTTGCTTTTCTCCTGGATCAAAGAACTCTAACAGGAGGCGGTGGGAGAAGGCAAATCAATTGATTTTATTATATTACATTGACCTCCCTGTTGACATCCTTTCTGATTCCTTAAAAGAATTCTTTGAATTCCCACTACACCAATGACCACACCAGGGATCAGTAGAGTTGTAAGCCCTTTTGTACCATCTTATCCAGAATTTCTTTCAAGATCTGAGGAAAATCCTTGATGGCTCTGGGTGGGAACCTGTGTCTCTGGGTGGCCTGTTCCTTAATGAGGGAGAATCCTGTCTTGGCTCAAAAAGTCTGATGTTTATTGGGCTATTTCTTCACTGTCCACCTTCTCTAGCCCACCCCACCTCAACCTGAATTGTGCACCATAGTTCGTGATCTTCTCTCCTTTCTGCATCCTGACTTTCCCATAGGGCTTCTCCCAGCAGGACAGCTACTGCTGACTTACTGTGTAAGTCATTGCTATATACTTAGGGGAGCATTTGCAGTAGGAGTTTTGGGGTGCTAAGTAGCTCCAGCCTTGAATGCCTACATCATGGTTTTGTTCCTGTGTCTGTGTGGCTGAATATGTAGGAAGCAATGAGTGCTTGTGGACATGGCTGCTGTCTTCTGTCCATCCACCTAGTCCTCATCATACCCTCTCAGAAACCTCATCAGTTGAAGTACCCAAATATCTTGAGACCCTACTGCATCCCTTTACCAAAATCCTCCTGCTGACTCCAGCCTTCCCCAATCTCTCACTAAAGCACTCAGTTTGGCAGAGTTCTGCGAACCATTTTGTAGATCTTAATGATTGTGCAGCCCTCATTTTGAAGGCTCCCTGGTGTGCAGGTATGCCAAAAAGAGAGGGCGCGGTACGGGCCTCGGTGAGTTGGCACCCGCTGACTTGAGTCAGTATTTTCAAGCCCTCAATTTTGCAGACGGTGGAACCTGGAACACTGGCTCTGCTCACCATCCTTCTCCTTCCTCCCTTCACCAAGGAGTGCATGGAGGCTGATGGAAGCCACCAAGCTTCCATTTTTGCTGTTGGGGTGAGACATGAGAGGGGAAGGGGGAACAACACCCCAGGCAAGAGCAACCTAGTGCTCCTCACAGCATTAGGGCCGCTGCTGGGCCAGGAGACCCCAGCATCTCTGAGAGGAGACCATGGGCCTGAATCATACCACATGGTTCGGAGGTATCTCCACTTTGCAAGAGTGCCTTGATAACCATCTAGAGCATTCTACATGTGTGTGGGGTTATCTTTGGCAATACAAAGTGTGGCACCAACAGCAATGAGATAATACAGTGAAGTGGCTATGTAATATAACAAGTGGTGGGGCAAAGCTGAGCTTATGTTGAACCTACATATCAGAAAGGCGTTTTCTTGCTGTGAGAGCTTATGGGCAGTGAAGCATTTGTCACAGAAAAGCAGGAACTCTTATCATATTTAGCATTTAAAGCTGGACAAGACACTAGGGAACATAACAATCCCACTTTGTTGGACTGCCTGACCCAATCTGCCTTTTCATCCTTTCCGTTGTGTTGTCTCACCTGAGATCACCCAGATCCCAGTGACAATAGACTAGAGAGGCCATGCAACCTGGCCTCCAACCAAGGCAAGATTCTTCCACCTGCCCTGCCTATACCACACACAACAAAGAGATGGCTGTTAGTTCAGGATCATTTCCCCCTCCATTTTTTTTTTTTTTTTTTTTTTTTTTAAATTCTGAAGTAAACAGTCTGCAGCACAGAAGGGATGGTATGCAGACACCGGGCCAGGCCTGGCTTCCATCGCAGTGGTAGGAATGGGAATTTCACTGCAGGCTAAGGGGAAGAGAGAGCCCTCCAAGCAAACGTGATGTGGGAGGTCTAATTCCTACCATCCCAGGCCTGACTTGTAGGCAACAGATTATTCCACTGGCTTTCACAATGGTTTTTATATCTTATTTTTTTTTTTTTTTTTTTTTTTTTTTTTTTGACATGAAAGCAGAATCATGTGCATTTTGCAGGTAAATTAAAATGAAAGTTGATGGGTGCTTGTGTAGGCTTGTAGAGGGTTTGTGCACAGAAAGCAAGCAGGGGCTGGAGGGAATAGTTGAATGCCCAGGGAAGGTTTAATTAGCATATAGTGAAAAATCTAAAGGTTATACCTAGCCCCATTTCAGTGAAAGACAAAAACTGACTGTTCTCAGAACATACCCCAGCAGCAAGCTGTGTTGCACCTGATGCAATGCTTTCCTCTTGGGCCACCCACCTCCAAGACATGATTATGCAGTGAGAAAGGAGCAGCGCTTTGCACTTTATGTTATCATGGTCCTTCTTAATTATACATGCGTAAGCATTCAGACACGGCCGCAATGAGCATGGTACACATCCAGGGGAAGTCAGATTCATCTGAGAATCTCCTAATGCTTGGCAAGGGCTTATTAACTCAGGCTCCCAACACCCCCGTGAGGAAAAATGTGTCGAAACCCATTTTCAGTATTAATTTTTAAAAAAACAAACTTAAGCAAGCAAAGTGATTTGCTCAAAGCCAAACAGCAGGTTGGTGTGAAAGAGCTTGCCTGAAAAACCCAGAATAAGGGATTTTGCCCTTTGTCTCTTTGCATGAGGCCATGTTCCCACATTGCTCTGCATTTCTACAGAAACTACAACAGGGGGGTCCTGCTCTGTGACTCAGGGGCTTGGTCCCAATCCAGAGAGCTGTGAGTCCATGATTACTCCTTCTTTATGTAAAATGGCCCTTGTACAGGCTCATCTTGCTGAGCTGTTTGGCGCTGTTCCTGGGTCTGACTACTACCATGGGGTAGGACTGTAGGATCACATTTCCATTTTGTAAGAAGATGCACTTTCTCAGGGTATGTGGAGGCCTGGATAATTTCAGTAGGAAGTCTGCTTGAACCAGAGCTGCAAGCTTAGGTCTACTACATTATTATTAGCATTAATATTCATTGCAGTAGTGCGCTGGATTCCTAATCAGCAATCAGAGCTCTAGAGCCAGGAAAAAGTAATTGTTCTTAGTGATCTCAGGCCTGGATCCACCAAAGTTTAACTTGTAATTATGTGCTAACGTCCACAGGTTTTATTGGAAGAGCCATAAGCTGGGAGCAAAACTACCTTTGCAGACCTGCAAAAATTTGTGTCCTTCCTTGCATCCCAGTGCAAAATGTCTTTCCACATGAACAGCTGCTCTCTGTGTGAGAACTGTTCATCCCATGCGTGCTTCATATTGCAGGATCAAGGTCTCTGTTAATGACAAGGCTTGACAATGGGATGAGACCTACAAAGAGGGAGAAGGAGGTGCCAAGGTTGTCTTGTGATTATGTGGTTAGCGTGTGTTTCTCCACTGTGTGCAACAAACAAAAAGGGAAAGAAAACCAGCTAGACTACAACAGACATCCTTGTGTGGCCTCCAAACTGCAGCGTCATTCACAGGCTCACTTGGAAACCCTTGAAAAGTTTTATTAACATCTGCTCCTCTGTGAATTGCGATATTTTATGCACAGAAACTCAGCTTCACCTCCCTCTTCTACCTTTTCCTTTTTTATGTGTATGCTGATTCTGTCTTTTTATTTTTTATTTTTTATTTTTTTTGGTGGTTGCCTAGTAGCTAGCAGTTCACATTCTACCTTATCAGATTGTGCCTAGTTACAATCTTCCTCTATGTGCCCAGGGCAACCCACCATAAGAGCATATGGAATATTTTAGTGTGCATTGTTGTTTTTTTTTTTTTTTCTCTTTCTGTCCCCCCCCCCTTTTTTTTTTTTTTTAATTATTATTATTATTTTAAATAGACTTTGGTTTTATTCCCAGCTTAGTGTTGTTGCCATTCAGACTGTCTTTTGTCTCTGATAAAAGCTGACGTCCACAGACTGAAAGCTATCAAAAGAATCAGACAAACTGAGGAAGGTGGTAAGGTTTGATGAGTCTGGAGCCCTTTTCAGCTTAAAAATAGAAAAAAAAAGTTACGTCCATTGTAAGCTGAATTCTACTGCCTTTTGGGCCTCTGATGGAGAAGCCTGTGTTCAGCCCATGTAATGTCTGAATTACCCTTTGGAAGTGCCTATATTTCTCACCACTGGCAGTAGAGAGAGCCTCTGAAATGTGCCTTGGAAATTCAGGCTGTGCAGTATATCCAGCAAAAACCCACACATGTAGCATGATCTTCCCGTTCTGTTTTACAGTGCTGAATGGGACAAAAAGGGAAAGTCAATGACACCTCTTGGTTCAGGCTAGACTCTACCTTAAGCAGTGGCAAAGGAAAGAAAGAATGCAGCTTTTGGCAAGGCATGACACATGGGCTAAATGAGGGCTGTCGGGTTCTTTACAAAGAGTGAACTGCAGTGTGGGTGCAGATCAGTGTTTCACACCCCGGGAGCAAGCAATGTGGAGTTGGCCATGTCCCTCTCATTAAGCTTCCTTTTGATGGAAATTTGGCCTATAGGATCATGTCTTGTGCTGGGATGGGTGTGCACCACTCCATGTCTGTCCACACAATAACTCTGGAAGCCATTAACCAAATTCAGTAACATTTGACAACAGAGGTAAGGATTTAAAGATATTCAACTCCTGTAGGTTGTAGGGAAGCAGGCAAATGACTGGAGCTGGAGGTTTTGTTGAAAGAAAGGCTGCAATGTGAGATCTGTCCTTGTTAGACATTAGAGAATCCACACAGGAATTACATGAATGCCCTATCTGTAGGAAAAGCTTTACTCAGCTAATGCCCTATCCAATACCACAGAATTCACTGCCTGCTTCATTTCTCCCTGTGGCATTTTTAAATAAAATGCCACAAACACATGCTTAAGTTCCTTCCTTCCTTCCTTCC
>NW_023303244.1:0-12579 GCF_011077185.1 Oxyura jamaicensis
GGGGGGGGGGGGGGGGGGGGGGGGGGGGGCTGATCCCGCTGCAATTGCCGGGTGAAGAAAAGTATCCTCCTCCTCCCCCCCAATAAAAAGAATATAAAATAAACTTTGTGGTTCCATTCCCCAAAAGTCCACTGGGCTCCTCAGCCTGGTGGCAAAGGGGTCCCCAAACCCCCCGTGTCCCCCCCTCCGGGTGCCCGCATGGGCTGCAGAGATGCTGCCGGTGCCTCACCTGAGCGAGCCCTATATTATTTTAAGTGGCTCTAATTCAACATTTATCGCCTTTGCCCCGTAACTGCGGATCCAGGCATCTGAAGCAACCTTTCGAAACTCCGATTAGTTCAGCCTCGTTCGGCGCCTTGTCCTCCCTCTCCTTTTCTCCCCACTTCCCTCGCTCCCTTTCTGCGCGACTTTCATGCGCCGCAGATAAGATATAAAATGCTCTGTCGGGATACTGTAATATTAAAGATCAAAAGTGGCATCAATTGAAGACCAAACGCCCGGAAAACAAAGGGGAAGGCTGGGAGATGTTCATCAGCTAATTACAGCTGCAAATATTATGCAAATTTATCTTGGCAGAGCAATGAAGAAAGCGAGTTTAAGTGCGGAGATAATGCTGGAATATTGAATGTTCAGCTGAGGGTGGGACGTGGTCCAATAAATTCATCTAAGGGCGAGCCGGCACGATATATATATATCCGTACATCCCTATCAACCCATCTGCGCTTCAAACTGGGGGATCAAAAATCAGGGTTATAACTGATACTCGAAATTCCTCGACAAATATTGCACGGAGGGATGGTGGGGAACCCGGGACTGGCGTTCGGGTGGGATTTGCGTGGAGAAACGGGAACCTCCAGCAGGCAGGGGAGCATCTGCACCGCGCCCCCCCGGCGGGGGGGAGCTGCCCCCACCCAAGTCCCCCTCGAAAGGGAGCATCCCCTGTAGGCGAAGGGGAAAGCAAGTTGTTTCGCAGCCCTGTTTCAGAAGCGTCTCCCGCTTCCTGGAAAGAAAAAAAAATAACAATAGAGCCGGTTAATGATTAAACACTGTCCCTGTGCCGGGAGAGGCAAGAAGGGATGAAGGGGAGCCAGGAAAACTTAAACCAGGCAGAGTAGGGCTGGCAGCACCTGTCCCCGGAAATTTTAGCATCAGGATTCCCTGGCATACGGGAATATCTATATTATATCTATATATAATATCTACAGAAGTAAAAGCGAGGCGCAGCTCGAGCACCAATTGGGTTTTCGACACCATTTTCTCTCCAGTGCTGCCCCAGAAATGCAAAGGCAGGGATGCTCCGGGGATGATCATCCCCCAGCCCCTCGGCAGGGTTTTGGGGTGCCTTGAGCCCTTATTGACTGGGACCAAGGCTGAACTTTGGGGATGAGTTCCTCTTGCCATGGGATTCCCCTAACCCCAAAAAAGGGCAGAGAAAGGAATAACGGCGGCAGGAAAGGTTTGATTCGCATCCCTTCCTTGCGCAGGTGAAGAAGCAGCCACCGCCTGCTCGGTCCCTTCAAGGATTCAAACGAATGCGTTCAAATCCAGCAAAATATCAGCAGATCTCCCCCTCTTCAGGCACACGCCTGCACCAATATCAATAATTTCAGGTGGATACCCCTTTTCCATTTCTGCAGCCCGAAACACAGAGCAGCGTTCATTTGCATACAAAGCAACCCGCGGAGTTTCTCCAGTTTATGAGAAATGCCTTAAAAAAAAAAAAAGGGGAGGCAGAGAGGCAGATAGAGGGGGAGAGAGAGGGGAGAGGCTCCTAGCAGAAATCTTATCGATTTTTTGCTATGCATGTATTTATTTGGCAATGGGGCGGGGAGAAAATTGAACATTATTGGCAGCCCTCCCTTACACACACAGACACATAAAAAAAAAAAAGATGCAAATTGTGTTTTATCTTAACCCGGCTCCGTGCTTTATTCAATGTTTATGATGCATTATCTCCCCCTTAAATAAAAAATAAATCATGTAAAATTAGGATCTCGCAGCCGCCGAGAGAAGCAGCTCTGGTCGATTTTCTTAATTTCAGCCTGAAAGTGACACACTAATTAAAGCGCTTCAAGTCCCCCCAGTCCCCAACTTCTTTTTATTATTATTGTTATTATTATCAGATCTACCTTATATTTTCCCAATTAAAAAAAAAAAAAAATCCGTCTCGCTGCCCCCAGGATAAAACTAAACTAAAATAAGGACCCCCGTTTTTTTTCCCCCAACGTTGCCCATCGCTTTCCGCCATCAGATTCATTGTGATGTATTAGATGCAATAAATTATCCCATGTAACAAAACATTGGGAGCTGAAAGGGTGATAATCTGGAAAGCAGAGATAAGGATTCATTATTCCGAATCATTATGAATCCAACGTTGCCTCTGACTTCTTTCTTAATCAGCTCCTCTGATCCTGGATATGTGAGCAGCACAGATAAGGAAAGAGTCATTTATAATTCTGTACCTCGTCTAATATTTTAAATAAAGTCAGAGGCAAGAAAACGCTATAAAACACAAGCAAGAGGCGGGCTCCGAATGAAATATCACTTCGATGTTGTTAGAGCCGCAGTAAGATTTAATTAAAATTCCCCACTTCCACGTGCTTTATATATTTTTATAAATATATTTTGCACCTTGGCCGTAATTGATAGGAATTTGCAGTTGTGGCCATTTGTTGGGCTCTGGGGTTGACTTTATTTCCAAGCCTCCGCTTTGGGTAAAGGCAGATCGCGGGGGGGGAGCGGGGGGGGGGGGGGGGGGGAAAAAAAGGGGGGGGGGGTATTTTTATTTGTGACCCCCCCGCCCCCCCCCCCCCGAGCTGGCACCAAATCCCCGGGTCGATCGCACCGCTGTAGGATGCTGCGTTGAATGGAAATCGTTTTCGAGCGAATATACTCCGCGCACACAAAGCCCAGGATCAATGCCAAGCCGGCCGATTTGGGGAGATCGAGCCGGTGGGGGCTTTCTCCCCCATTCCTCGGCAAGGGGGATCGAGGCGAGGATATTAAAAAAATAACCTCCGTGGGGCTAGGATTTCACACCTGGAGGGGGACATTATTGATTATATGGGCAACTTTTCTCCGGGGTGGGGGCCCAAAAGGGTGGGTTTTCTCCCCGGAGCAGGCTCGGCAGTTGAATTATAGCGAATAAACCATCCCCAAGCTTCTTTCTGCAGCCGGCCGAGTGCTTCTGGGGACCAATACCGTATGGATGGGACCGTCTTTACGAAGGGTCCGGCTGCGAATCTGGGCTCAGGCGGAGCCGAAATCGATTGTGTGTGTGTGGAGGTATTTATTTCCATGCCTGGCCGGAAAAACGGGTGCCAAGAGGCGAGCAAGAGGTGTGCTCAGCCACACGGGCTGGGGGGAATCACAGCATCCCCCTTTATTTGGCAAACACGACGCCCACACCGTGCGGCTATTTAGTTATTTAAATGACTTCTGGCCATCTAGCCGGCGCTTCAGCGGGAAGCTAAACTGCAGGCACCGGGAAAAGGCTGCGATATTTCTGATAAACCCGGGGTGCCGTTTAAAGCCTCATTAGTTATGTTTAACCTGTGAATCGCCAGCCCTCCGAGCTGGGAATGACCGGCCCGGGGCGGGGGTGATGGCGAAGGGGGTGAGTGGGGATGGGTGGGGGTGTGCATGGATGTGTGGATATGGGGATATATGGGGATATATGGGGAGCTATGTACGTACATGTGCGTGGACGCGCCTGCGCCTGTGCCCAAATTCCCTCTCCCCCCGTGGTCCCCCGCTCCCAGCAAGCCCCAGCCAGGGAAATAAGAAATAAGGAGACAAAAGCTCAGGGACTCCATCTCTTCCCATGTGTCTTCTCCACGAGGATCCTTGATTATTCGTTCCCCCTCTGTGCTCAGACCTCCGAGATCCGGCTCCCTCCCTCCTTTTATTTATTTATTTTTATTGATTTTTTTTTTTTTTCTCGGTGCGATTTGGGATGGAGCCGGCAGCATCGTCTTCCTCGCCGATCTTGCCTCCCCTCTCGCCGCTCGTTGTGGGGGAGCGCAAATCGCGGCGAGCAGATTTCCCAGGGATTTTCCCTGCCCGCTGATGGGGAACACACACCCCGAGTGATTTAAGCTGCATTCCTATTTTTTTTTTTTTCCCCCGACTTATTTATTTCTTTATTTGTACCGAATTTAGCCCCAGCTTCTCCACTCCTTTCGCTGCCAAACACAGCATCGTGGCTCCAAACCACTCCTTTGGCAAGGGTTTTTCGTAGCAAAACCCCACTCGTGGGCTGGGGGCTCAACCCTCCCCTTGCCGTCGGGTGTCCGAGCCGCTTCCAGCCGCGTTTGGCTGCGGGAGGGCTCCCTTCGCAGCCCTAATGAGCCCCAAGTTATTACCTTAATTGAATGTGTTTTCTAAAGATAGAACTGGGAGGCGATCGCGTTACCTTTCACCTTACAGAGTCACACTAGAAGCGGAGATACCGAACTCCCAGCGTCAGCAAGAAAATTAAAAAAATCCTTCCCGGACTCGGAGTGTGAATATATCTATATATATATTTATTTTTTTCCCCCTAAATGATCATTTTTCACTCCGTTTTGGGAACCATTCACTCCAGCGGTGGCTGTGGGGGGTGATGTTAAATAGGAGGGGCGGCTCGCCCCACTTTTTCCCCCTCCCCACTTTCCCTCTGATGCCGGGCAGGCTCTGCCCACCCTCCACAATAGCCTGGCCCCTCCAGACACACGTTTTCCCCCTCGACATCCCATCCAGGCTGCTCCTCGGGGGCTCCTCTGCCTCTCCTTGGAGGCACCCCCCCCGCCGGGGAGGGCATGGGAGCAAAAGGCATCGACCTTCAGTAGGAAAAACCAGCGCCACTAAACCTCGGGCAAGTTTTCCAGCGAGCAAATCCGACGGTTTCCCCCGGTTTTTTTCTCCAGTACACGGCAGGAATCCCCGGGAGGGCTGCAGGAAGGTGGGGATGTATTTATTTTGAAGCGAAATGGGCAAAAAAATTGGATTTTTCAGCCTCTCGGCTGAGGGAAAGAAGGAAAAGTCCAGCACCCCCCCGGCGGAAATACGGGGAAACGCCGAGGGGGGGTCGCTTCATGCAGGGACATGGGGGTTTCTCCCCCCCGACCCTACAGCAGCTCGGGGGGGGGGGGGAACACACCCGAGCTTTGGGGTACGGGGCTGCTCTCCGTGAGAAGAGGGGCGGCAGGGAGGGAAGGGGGGAATTTGCTCCTGGGGTCAGCCCTGGAAGGACAGACGGACAGTAGGAAGAGAGATACCCCCCAGGTGTGCCAAGGGGTGCGTGGGGATTTATGTTTTTCTGCGTGGATCGCGTACCCCTATACAGATATAATAATAATAGTAGTAATAATAATAATAATGGCTCGATATTACTCCCTCCCGAGGAGGAGAGGGGCAGCAGGGCAGGCTCAGCCCCCCCCAGCCAATGTCACCGCTTTTCCTCGAAAGCTCTCGGTGCAGCCATGGGCTCGCTCCGGTGCTATTTGCACCATCGCAGGCACAATTAATTTTTTTCCTCTCTCTCTCGTCAGGCTCTGCAGGCTCCCGGCAGTGACAGCCGCTGCCGGGACGGGTTTCATCACGCTCACACCTCTGCGAGCCCCAAGGACCCGGCTCGCCCCCCCCCCCCTTTCCCCGGCCCGCCCCCTGTGATTTAGCCGGGCTGGGTGTTCAGAGAAATAGCCCATCATATTTCTCTCCCTCTTTCTCTGCCCTTTCCCAACCCGGAAGAGCTCTGCTCTTCAGCCCAGCCCTGAGGAGGAGGAGGAGGAGGAGGAGGGCAGGGTGGGCGTTTGGAGGATGCGGCTCCCCCAGGTTTTCCCCCCGGGTGGGAGCTTGCGCCATGCCAGCAGCCGCCGCTCCGCTCCTCCCGCACTCCTGCGCTGAGAGCTCCAGCGGAGCAGGACAAAATAAAAAGCATCTGCCCAGGTCAGTGCATCCGTGTCCCGTTCTCCCCCCCCCCCCCCCCCCAACTCCCCATCCCTCTCTTCTCTTTTTTATTTTTCACCCCCTCGCCTCCTCCTTTTACTCCTTCTCCACGTGGAGGGAATTAGGAGGGGAGATGGGCTCAAAGGGCAGCAGCCGCCGGCTGAAACCCAACCCGAGCTACCCCCCCCCCCCCCGCCTCTTATTGCTGGGGGTGTGTGTGGTGGGGCGGCTTTGCCCGGTGACCTTGGGGAAAGGCACCCCCGGCCCGGGAGGGACGAGAAATTTAGGAAGCAAGAAGGAGTTGGGCTGCCCCTGGTTGGTGGGGCGAGGATGGTTGAGGCTGGGGGGGGAATGGGGGGGGGAATGGGGGGCACGGAATGGGGCACGGCGCT
The DNA here is from genome assembly GCF_011077185.1 of Oxyura jamaicensis. Taxonomy (NCBI): domain Eukaryota; kingdom Metazoa; phylum Chordata; class Aves; order Anseriformes; family Anatidae; genus Oxyura; species Oxyura jamaicensis. The sequence continues at coordinate 6,321 of NW_023303244.1, forward strand.
GCCAGCCCTGCCCGTGCAATATTAACCTCGGCACGGGGAAGGAAGTAGCAGGGGCCTTGCCGTGCTTCATTTCGGCTTTTTTTTTTTTTTTTTTTTTTTTTTTTTATGGGGATAAAAAAGGAGGTGCAGCCACGCAGTCCCCCTTCCCAAAGCGCTGCGCCGTCCCTACGCGTAATTTTCCCCACCCGGGACCCAATTTTGGGCGATCCGTGCCGTGTCTTGCGTCCTATTAGCTATATATTTAATGCTATGTATTTAAACAAATATATATATGGTATATAATACACAACAAATATATGTGCTTCTGATAGGGTGTAATTAGGGCGAGCTCCCCCGCTTCTCCTTTCCGCAGATCTCCCTTGTTTTATACCTTGCCAGCCCAAATCATGCCTATCCCGGCTTCAGGAGGAGGTGAGGAGGAGAATGGCTCTGCTCCGGGCCCGCACCCCACATCTCCGCGCAGCCCCCCACCAGGTTCCCTGGCCCCAGTCCCACCGGGGAGATCGCTTTTGGGGGCCCGAAGGCTAAAGGCTGATTTTCCCTTTTCTCCCGGCTTCAGGTCTCTCTCCTCCATCCTCCCCTTGCAGGAAATTTGCCACCGTCCTGCCCAGGGGCAGCAGGGAGGCTGGGCTGTCCAAAAATGCGCGCAGGCTGTCACCGAGCGCCTTTAAGATAGGGGAAAAAAATGTGTGTGCGCATCCATCTCTCTCCTCTTACCTTCGTGTGTCCGTGCGAAGGCAGCAGGCTCTGGGGGATGGATTTTAATGAAACCGGCTAATTAATAACCGCCGGCCCTGCTTGTTTTCCCCATTATTTGTGGGCCGCAGGTGAGGAGCTGGGGCTCGGCACCCCCGGCCACCTGGGCAGGCGGAGGGGGGCACGGTGAGTCCCGGCAGCCTGGGGACAGAGGGAGAGGAGCAAAAGGGGTTTGGTGAGGAACGGGGGAGAGGGCAGGGCTCTTTGCTCCTGGCTGGGGAAAAACGCTTCATTCATTCTCCTCGGGGATGATTTTTTTTTATTATTATTGTTATTAAAAATAATATTTTTAACGGAGCCGAAGGGGGTGTTTGAATTTCATGGGGGTAAAAAACGAGAAGATTGCTTCCCTGTAGCTCGCCTGGGGGCTCCGCTCGGCCCCCAGGGATGAAAGGCGTCTATAGGGGCACATCTAGGGGACAGCACCCCAGAGAAATCAGGGACGAGACCCCTTTATAGCAACAAGGAGTGCAAAATCGGGGCAGACGTGTGTCCCCCTCCCTCCAGTTTGAATTTGGGAGCCTGGGACACTAAATGTGAGCTCCACATTTACGGAGCGGGTTAAGGCCGGGGGGCTCTGGACAAGGGAAGTTTGGCTTGGGGACGCTGGGGGTGCGAGGACTGCTCTGAGCTAGCGGCAGCCGGGCTCTTCCCGAAGCAAATCGCTCCTGTTTGGGTGCCGGGAGGTCAGGTTATGTCCCTCCACCTCGGCAAGGAGCCGGTGTTAATTCCGCCGCCTCCTCTCACGTCAATTTGGGTGTTCTGCTTCATCATAAGTCCCAGGGTTTGGGGTTTATGGGAGAAGAAAAGAACCCCAAAAGTCATTAAACCCGACGGCAGCCTCACCTTTTCCACGGGCTGCGTGGACACCGGTTCAATTCACCTTCACATCTATTTCCTAAAATGCTCCTGGGAGGCAAAACCGAGGCGAGCAAAGCGAGAGCCCCTTCCCCGCCCCGGGACGCGCATCCTCGGCGCTGGGAGCCGCCGGCTGATTATTGTAAGGAGATCATTTACTTAAAGCCTCAGCGGCGGGGAAATACAACGGCTCATTTTCTTTTTTCTTTTTCCTTTTTTTTTTTTTTTTTTGGCTGGCAATGCGCATTTCCTTAACCTCACCAGATATTTTTTTTTTTTTTTTGGGTGGGATTTGAAGTATTTCTTCTCTCTCTCTCTCTCTCTCTCTCTCTGTTTTTTCTCCTCTCCTTCCCCGTCTCTTTTATTTTTTTTATTGTATTTTTATCTGCCGGAACCTCTCGGAAGCGGGGCCCGACACCAGAGCCGTGCCGGGGGGAGCGGTGCCCGCGGATACTCTCCGCGGAGCTCGGAGCGGGAGGAGAAGAGAAAATAAAGGCGCTGGGAAAGGAAAATAAAAAGAGAGAAATAGACAGAGGTGGAACCCCTTTTCCAGCCACCTCTCCCGGAAAAGACAGGAGAGGAAAAAAGAAAAAATAAAAAAAGGGGGAAAAAAGAGACTTACCGTGCTGAGCCTGAAGCCGGGGCTGCGCTGCGGGAAAAAAGAAGCAGGGAAACGAGGAGGGAAGGAAGAAAGGGAGCTGGGCTCTGCCTCCCGTCCCGGAGCAGGACGGGGACAGGCAGCGGGGGTGACAGGGCCACCACCCGGGTCCCCCCCGGGTCCCCCCCGCCGCCTCGCCCGGCTCCACTCCGGGTTTGCGCCGCGCACTTTGGGGAATGCGGCGGGGGGAGAGGTCGCCGCTGGGACTTGCGGAGCCGGTTTTTGATCTTTCTCAGATTTTTTTTTTTTTTTTTTTTTTTTTTTTAAACTCCTGCAGTGTCCCGGGGCAGTAGCCCTCCTCTCAGCTTCAAAGGAGGGGGGGAGGAGGGGAAAGAAAAGTCCCGGTTTCTCTCTCCTCCCAATTTTAATTCTTCGAATTTCTGTTCTTCGGCAGAGCAGGGTTTCCCCCCCCCCCTCCCCTCTCTTCCTCCCTCCTCATCACATAGCATCATTTGGGCTGATAAAAAAAAAAAAAAAAATGTGTGCGTCTGCTGTGTTGCACGAAGGGAGAAAAAATTGGAGCCGATGTAATCAGAAGTTGATTTGTGCTCTCGCTCAATTTGCATGGCTCGGCACTTCTTTGTGTGCGTGTGTGTCTGCTTCCTCCCGATCTGCACGAAAGGGAGATAAATGAATTATTAGAAGCGAACGGAAACATACACACATGTGCATTTAAAAAATAAAAAAGAGAATAAATAAGAAAAAAAAAAAAAACACATGTGGCTGGTTTCGAAGCGGAGGGGAAGGCTCACGGGGGACAAGCTGCCCTGAAAGGAGAGAGGCAGAAATGTCAGTCTAGTATCTCTCTTTTTCTGTAGGACTTTCTGTTATTATTATTATTTATTTATTGCTGTCTTGTGGTTCGTTTATCCTGCTAGAGAGAGGGTGGCGTTGGGGGAAGAGATCAGAATTCCTACATGATTGACGGAGGGGAAAAAAAAAAAAAAAAAGAAGAAAAGAGGAAATAAAAAGAACTATTCCCTCCTCTCGCCGTCTTTGTTTAAGCCGGCCTTATCTCAGCAGCTCCCCGCACACCGGGATGGTGTGCCCCGGGATGGGGCGATGGATATGGGGCAGCGCCTTTCCCTCCCCGACCCCATTCCCTCGGTAGAAAGCAAGGCAAAAAAATCTTGGGAGCTCTGCCCTGGGCCGTGTCCTCTCCATAACCCTCCGATTCGTAGCTCCCGGCTGTTTGCACAGCTTTACCTGTACTATTCTGGTACCCTGTAAAAACCCCAGCCCGACAAACGTAACTTAATCCGCTTGCACTCAATTGTCGTCTAAAAGGAGGGTGCGGGGGGGGAGGTAGGGGAGGAGGGGGGGGGGGGGGTAAAAGGGGAGGAGGGGGCTTTTTCTGCCTGTCCCCGCCCCAAAAAATAGGCAGCTAAACCCACGCCGGTGCCAGTCGCTCGGGTGGGCATCGATGGGGACGGAACAGAGGGGCCCGGAGGCAGCGCGGCGGCCCCGGCCCCATAAAATCTCCTCAAAACCTATTATAACAGCAAGGCCTGGGGATAATAGGGCGGAGGTGGTGTTGGTGGGGGAGTCGTGTCTTGAATGCTCACTTTTAGGGGAGAGGTAGGCTGGTACCCGTCCCATCTCCCCGAGTTTTATTATTATTTTTCCTTTTGGGACTTCTGTCAAATAGGCTTTGAGTTTTCAGGGCCAGGGTTCGCCCCATTGCAACCCCCCCAACACGCAGCCTGACAGCCTCTGGCTTGGAAGGATGCTGGAGCCCGGCTCCTGCGGCAGAAGTAACCCCCGAGAGCCTTATGGGGCGGCTGGGGGGGGCGATCCTGGGGCTAATTGCTCCAACAAAGGGATCCTATTAGCGCCGGGCTGTCACTGGAAACCCTGCAGGGGGCTGCCGGGTGTGTGTGGGGGGCGAGGTGATGGATCTGCGGCCACAGCCTGGGAAAAAGACGGTCAAGGCCAGCGAACGTGGAAAAAAAAAAGCAAAAAAAAAAAAAAAAGGCAAAAAAAAAGAAAAAAGGAAGGGAAAAAAAAAAAAAAGGAAAAGAAAAAAAAATGGAAAGAAAAGACGGGGATCACGGACTATGAGAATGAAAGGGGAGAAAATTATGGATTTGCGCATTATTTCTATATTTATTTATTTATTTCGGGAAGGTGTGTGTGTGTTTTTGCCCTCCCCACCCCAGTTCTCCCCCGGCCGGGAAGGGGATAGGCAGATCGGGGCTGCGGGGCTGCGGAACCTGGAGGAAAAGGCAAGGGCAGGCTGAGCAAAGCGGATCTGAAAGCGGGTGCCCTCCCCCCAAAATTAGGGCTGCGGCAGCGGGGGGGGAGAGGCGACGAGCAGGGTCCCCCCCCGGCATCCCCTGCCCGCCCCGTCGGTGCAGCCCCCAGCACCGAGCAGGCTTTGGGGCGACCGATTTATTTCATTTCTTAAATTTTAATTTATTTTTCTTGCAACCGTCGCTTTTATTTTATTGCATTGCATTTTGTTGTATGTTGCTAATTTGATTTGGCGTCAAGCTCTCCTCGCCCTCCAACCAGCTGAAAGGTGGCGACTGCAAAAACCTTCCCCTACCCGTGGACGGGGGCAAAAGCTCATTTTCTCGAGGGTTTAGCAATTCTGTGACCTCTTCAGGGAAATTCCCCTCCTGCGATCCCACGCCTGTAGGTCCCGGAGCTGCAGCAGCAGCAGCGGAGCGGGGTGGTCTCAGCTCACCTGCCCCCAGCCCGTGCCACCTCCCTCCCCCAAACACCTCCCAAGGGATTTCTTTTAAAGGGATTTTTTTGCGAAGGGCTGGGGACCAACCCCACCCGCAGGGACAGCTCGGGCTCGGGGGAAATGCAGGGAGGAGGGATAAAGGGAGACACTTTGGCCTCACCTTTATAAAACGCGTTTAGAGCTGTGGTGGGGGCCGGAAAGTTTTTTTTTTTTTTTTTTTTTTTTTTTTTTTTTTTTCCCTTTAAATCAATATTTTGCAAGAGAGGGGCTTCCCCTGGCCACTACTGTCGAAAAAAATATCCCCTCCCAGGGAGAGGGTTTGGGGCGCGGGACCCTGAAAAATAGTCAGGCAAAGAGTCTCCTGCGCAACCGAGGCGAGAGGGAAGTCGAGCCCGGAGCGAGTTAAAAATCCACGGGGAAGGCCGTGAGCACCCCCCCGCCCCCATCTCGAGACCCCCCTGTCCCTGTCTCCCCCCCCCCCCCCGCCCTCCTAATGGGATACCGCCAGCCGTGCCCGGCTCCCCCCGGAGCCTCAGAGGCGCCGGGCAGCGAGGGGAGCAGCGGGGCCGGGGGTTCCGGACTTGCCCCCCCCTTTTTCCCCCCTTATCCCGGGTTGCCCCCCTGGCCGCTGTCCCCTCTGGTACCCAACAAGCCCATAACACCACCGGGCGCGTTTTCCCCCCTGCTGAGCTGCCCCGATTCCTCCGTAGGGCTGGTTCCTGTCCCCGGCTTTTCTACTTGCCCCAGTCGGTATTTTCAAAAATATCCATCTAAAAATACAGTCCATTTTCAATGCTTGAACCGAAAATTCAACCTCAGCGGTGTTTCTGTGCCCCATGCTCACATTCGGGCGCGTCCCCCTTGCCCTCCCGCCAGTGCAAGTGAGAAATCGGGACTAAAAATCGGCGCAGGGAAGCGCGCATCTGCCGAGGGCTTGCCCGGCCGCCCGTTCCGCGCAGCCCCGCGCAGCGGCGGGGAGCGGGGTGCGCGGGAGGCGCTGCCGCTGCTGCGGAACCCCAGGTTTTAATTAGACCCCCCCGTATAAAAAGTGCCGAGAGGAGCTGAGCTTCCTCCCGCACTCGGGTACACTCCGGCTGGTTGCTGTGCGGAGACACAGCAGGCTCAAAGCGGTCCCGTGAGTGACTTTTTGAATTGCTGCTTTTTCTTTCAGTATTTCTCCTTTTCTTCCTTTTGTTATTTATTTTTTCTTTCATTATTTCTCATTTTCTTTCATTTTTCCTTCTTCTTTTTTCTTTTCTTTTCTTTTCTTTTCTTTTCTTTTCTTTTCTTTTCTT